>NW_006400026.1:449157-453278 GCF_000299155.1 Elephantulus edwardii
TGAAAAGGGACGCTGTGGGTTTCAGGGTGAAGATCTTCTCTCACTACTCTAAAGGGCCCCTTTGGCAGTAGGAAACACATAGACTATTATGGAGACTGATTTTGGAATTTAGATGCACTCTTATTGATTGTGTTTGGCCGTACATGTTCATATCCTTGAAGATGTATCATGGGGGTGTTGCTTTTAAAAAGTAGGAAAATATAGATTTTGAGAGATGAAATTGACATAGTTAAATGAGTTGAATTGACACAGTGACTTCAGCAATAGGCTCTAGTGTGTCAGAGATGGTAAGGATGGCACAGGATAGGGCAGGGTTCAGATTGTTCATAGGGTTGCCATGAGTTGTACTTGACTCAAAAGGATATAGCAACAACATAAAGAAAGTGTTAAGACAAGAACAGTACTTTGTAAAGGTATTCTCAATTTGATAAAAATAAATGGCTATTTTTAGGGGTTTTCTCATAAAAAAATGAAAGAAATTATATAAAATATGTTTTCAAATTTATCAAAAAGATAAATATCAGCATTTGAAAAAAATCACAGTATAAAAAATAATAAAGGTCAAGACAACCATGAGATATCATCTCACCCCAGTAAAACTAGCAAAATTTAACAGAACAGCCAACAACAAATGCTGACAAGGTTGTGCAGAGACTGGAACCCTTATTCACTGTTGGTGGTAGTGTAAAATGGTGCAGCCACTGTGGAAAGTGAAGTGGAGCTTTTTCAAAAAGTTGCAAATAGAGATATCATTTGACCGAGCAATTCCACCTCTGGGAATATACCCTAAAGAGACCATAAATGACATCCAAGTAGATATATGCATACCCATGTTTACTGAGGCTTTGTTTACAATAGCAAGGAGTTGGAAACAACCTAAATGCCCATCAACAAATGAATGGGTAGAGAAGCTGTGGTATATTCGCACATAATAATAATAATAATAATAGAATATTATGCTCATTGAAAAACAAGGAGTTCATACAATATTATTCAAAATGGGTGACCCTGGAGGACATTATGCTGAGTGAGGTATCTCAGTCACAAAGGGACAAATGCTATATGGTGCCACTGTTGTAGAATGAGGCTGACATCAGGGTGGGGGTAAGACTGAGAAAAACTGGATGAAATATGTTTACAGCATTGAAGTCTATGGGGTAGAGAACAGTTTAAAATTCTTATATTTTAGGGCATTATGTTTATCGTAAGAGTACGGAATGAGGGTTGCAGAGTGGATTATATTTGGGGTTGGGGGAATGTGTGTGGGGGATTGAGTACCAATGAGGGAGTTTTTCTTTTGCTTTTGAAGGAGAGGAGCAAATGGGGGGTGGGGGGGGGGGGGGGGGGAGAAGGGTGCAACAATGAATGAATGGAATTCCAAAATCTCTGTAGATGTTCATTGTAATGAAAAATAAATAAATTAATTAAAAAATAATAAAGGAAGTAAATAAAGAATAAGATAATGAAAAACTTTAAAGACTAGATAAGGAACTATCTTGTTTGAACAAGTAATTGCAAAAAAGGAAAAATTCTAGATAGTATTCTTGAGTAAAAATGTAAGAAAATAGAAGCGTGGTGTTTTTCTTAAGATAGTAATGGGACACTACAAATTATACAAACATTATATACATGCTTAGGTACAATGGGCTCAGTGACAGGAAAAGCTCAAAAGGGAAGTCTCAGCTTCAAATTCAATTAAATAATTATGTTGTCCATAGGGAGTTGTACTGTTAACCCAAAGGCCACTTGTCTCTGGTGGTTCAATCCACCAGTGGCTTCTTGGAAGTGAAATGAGCAAAATCCTCTGGTATGACATATATTCTCAGAATCCCAATGGGAAGGGTCAGTGATGAGTTAATTTCCACTGGATAATGAGTTGGGGTTTTTTTTCCCTATTTTATTTTATTTTTTTTTTGTTTTTGAAGTTGTTTTGCCACCTGGTAAAGGTATAATTCTCTTGTAATCAACAACATCCAAACTAGCTGAAATTGAAGGAGATAGAATAAGTTCATTATGCACAAGTAGATGATTATATCAGAGCTAAATCCACTTCATTCCTGGACCAAGATGCTCCAACTATAGGAAAATCAGCACCACATATCAAATGCTGATTCAAATCATGTATTACTATTACAATGAACCCACTACTGTTGAGCCAATGAAGACTACAACTACCCAGTAGGTCTATACATAATCTTTATGAAAGCAGGTTATAATTGTTTCCTTTCACAAAGAGGCTAGTGAGTTCCAATCTTCAACTTTCAACCAGCAGCCAACATTTAAACATCATTTTATCAGTTTTGTTCCACTCTTAAATACCAAAACCTAGCCAAACCAAACCTACTACATTGAGATAGATGATTCTCATTGATAGTAACTTTCCATTGGTTTCTGAGGCTGTAAATCTCATATACCTCAGAAAGAAACTGTCTGCATTTGATTCATTTCCCAGTGACCTTAAATTATTGACAATTTGGTTAGCATCTCAAACTCATACTATACCACCATGGCTCCTTACTTTCAGGACATAATCTCTTTGTTCTTATATGCAAATAGCTCTAAGAGAGCTTAGGTGGTCTAGTCTGCAGAGAGCTGTGCTGCTAAACCAAAGGCCCCATCTCTAGACCTTCAAATATAACAGCAACTCCTTAAAAGAAAGGTGAGAAAGCTCCTACATGCAGTTTACAGCCTTGGAAACTCACTGGAGGGTCTGCTATGTGTTGGTTCCAAATCAATGGCAATGTGTTTGAGATGATTTTTTTTAAATTTTGTTTTGCTTTTAGTAATATCAATTAGGAAAATAAATGAACTCAGACTGGGATGAAAAGACAGAAAAAGAGAGTTTTCAAGGAAATTAAATGGCTCAGAAGCTTGCAGAAACTGGAAAATCTCAGATCTTGACATCAGAAAGAGTCATCTAAGATAGCTACTGAAAGCAAGTTGTCAGCAGGCAGTCAGGATCGCAGGCTGCTGGCTTTGGAAGGCACCCACTTCAGAGGATGATGAGTTCAGAGGTCATCATGGGAGGGCATAGTTGCAGATAGCTGGCTGTGGACAATGTCCAAACATGGAAATTTAGCAAGCCAATCACTTACATCTGAAGATCATGAGCCAGATAATCAGATATAGATCAGAAAAAAAAGCTGTCTAGCTTCAATGCAGGACATACATCTAAAGAGTGTGCCTAAGGTACCATTGAATTAACTCTGGCACATAATGACCCTATGGACAAAAGGTAGAAAACTTGCTCTACCTTGCTTTATCCTGACAATCATATTCACACTCAAGCTCTTTCTTGTACCCATTATGTAAATGAATTCAGCATGTTAGGAGTCTTCCACTCTTTTCTTACTTTCTGTTTTCTAGACAAGAACTAGTTTCTCCTAATAACATGTCCAAATATTACAATAGCCTCAACTAAGCTGTATCTTAATCTTTAAGCTGACATCTTGCTCTTTAGCTTTTGCAAGTGATTATTAACTGCAGATTTGCCTAATGCAACACATATTTTGGTGTCTTTACTGTTACCATGGGTTAATTATAGATCTAAGTAAAATGAAATCATTAATAACTTTGATCTTGAATATATCTTCACACAAACATTCCTAATCCTACTTCATTGATAGTAAAGAAGCTTGAATTTGCAACATGTATGAGGCATACTTACACACAACCTTAATTATCGCAGAGCATAAACTCATTAAATATAATATCAGCTTCTTGTGAGAGATAGGCATGTGGCAACATTGTTGAGTTATATCATGAGTCTTTTGATACACTACATCCAATTAATTCACTTCATTCAATTAATTCTTTTATCAGAAACAATGCTGGGATGATGTTGCTGACAGAAATTAACAGAAAGAAGAAAATCTATATGCAGAATGTCTGTACTTCAGACAGCCAACTGATTTCTTTCTCATGATGGAAACAATCCAATGTTACCAACCTCATACCATGTGACTGACTAGTCTCCTTGGGATTGGAGCAATGTAAGAGGCCAACACTAATTTCTACTGTCAGCAGATTGGGTACTCAGCAGTTACTGAAGCCACAGTAGTTTTGGTAAGGGTAATTTTAAGTTGGTAAGCCTAGGCATCATTTCTATTTATTCATTTTTA
>NW_006400026.1:453471-465003 GCF_000299155.1 Elephantulus edwardii
TATAATAATGACTTCTGATATTATTTAGTATTTAATGTAATTATCAAATATTCAATATTGATGGTGGTTGGTAAGTACAACATAACAGAAATTAGAAATAAAGAGTTAATTGCCATAATTTAATGGTAATAAAATTCTATGCTAAGAAATGTAAGAGGAGAAAGTGAGTGAGTGTAATAAGAGAAAAGATAAAAATATAAACTTAACCACAGAACATTTTCTTTCATGTCAAGTAAAACATAGAAACAGAAATGTTTTACCAATTAGAACACACAATATAAGAAATTCAGCAAAAATAGCAATGTCAAGCAAAATGTAGACCTTAAAAAAAAACCCACACACAAAAAACCTCAGAAAAGTTCCTGAGGGAAGGAAAAAGATAAATTATTGGAAAACTGTAGTATGATCCAGAAGGAGTCTTTATAAAAGATGATAATCCTTCCCAAACTATGTACTTGCAAATAGAATTTAGTTGGGGTTCTGTCATAACATTTTAGAACTTTTACAAATTACTCTAGTGCCCTAATAGTAAGGAATTGCACTGCCAGCGTAAAGGTATGTGATTCAAATCCACCAGCTTATCCTCAGGAGAAAGACAGTCAGTTTCTTCTCATGCAATTTATTGCCTCTGGGAACTTGGTTAACTGGAGAGTCAGATATGGGTTGGTTCCAAATTGAAGATACACATAACAAAAATATTCCTTGGAAGAGAAATCAGAGAAAATTAAGTGAGTAATGAATTGAGGAAAAATCCCCTAGGTAATGAAAGGGTAATGTTTTTAAAAATGTGGTACTGGTCTAAAAATTGGCAAAGAGATAAATGAAACAAATGAGTGTTCCAGAAAGTATTAAAGTTACTACTAGAAATAGTACATAAAGGTGGCTGTTTAAACAGTTGGAAAGTGAGATTATTCAGTCAGTAAATATGTTTTAACTAAATGAAGTTTGCCTATTAGTGCCTGTTCACAATAAATCCCTTGAGTTATGTGCCATTGAGTAAGAATTGATTCTTAGCTGGCCCTCCAGTGGATTTTCAGAAGTAGTAAATCACACGATAAGAAACTGTGCATCTTCCACAGAGCAGCTGGTGGATTCCAGCTGCATACCTTTGATATTATGACACAGTTTCTTAACATGAGGCCACCAAAGCTTAATAGCTCTGATACTAAGAATTAACAAATTAAAATGAATGAAAAATTCTGTTATGAAAAATTATAATTATAAAACCATTGAAAATAAATGTTATCATAAGGAATTAATGAATAGTTGAAACATGTAGAAACAGAAAATTTCTGTAAGTAAATTATAAGAGAAAAAAATTTTGAAAAAGTAAAGGCAATGGAAAAAATTTAATAATTTTATAATAACAATAGACAAAATATAAAACATGAAAATGAACGATTTATTATTTAAAGAGATCATACTAATTTAAAAAATATAATACCTCACATGAGAAATTATGTAAGGATGTTGTTGTTGTTATGTGCCAGTGAGTCGCTTGGGACTCATAGTGACCCTATGTACAACAGCCCTAAACTCTGCTCTGTCCTGTGCCATTCACACTGTCTCCGGTACATCCATCCCGATTACCCAAGTCACTGAATCAATCCACCTCGTAGAGGGCCTTTCCCTCCTGCACCGTCCGCCCATCCTCCCAAGCATGATGTTCCTCTCCAAGGACCAGTCCCTCCTTACAACATGTCCAAAGTATGTCAGATGAAGCCTCAGGATCCTTGCCACAAAGGAGCAGCCAGGTTTACCCTCTTCAGTCAGTTGGCCAGTCAAATGTCCTCCAAATTTTCTGGAATAGACTGCATCTGTTATTTAAAAAATGTCAAATGGTATTAGTGCCTTTGGTGCTGTTTGACGTTCTTACTGGTGGTAAATCTGAACTTCTACCTTTGACAGTTCAACTCTTTACCACTAAGGCACCAGAGCTTCTTTAATAAGTAGAATAGACTAATTAGTGTATGAATAAATAGCCTCTGTTAATGTCTAAGAATGAAATTTAAAATATATGACATTTCTTTTCCTAAAGAACACTAATTCTTACTATACAGGATATAATATTACTTTCAAAATAGTTTACACTTCATGGTGTTCATGTCATAATGCATGAACATGGTTCTTGCTGTTGTTGTTATGTGCCGTCAAGTCGCTTGAGACTCATAGTGACCCTACGTACAACAGCCCTAAACCCTGCTCTATCCTGTGACAATCACACTGCTTCTGACACACCCACCCCGATTACCCCAGTCACTGAATCAATCCACCTCATAGAGGGTCTTACCCTCTTGCACCGTCCCTCCACCCTCCCAAGCATGATGTCCCTCTCCAAGGACCTGTCCCTCTTTACAACATGTCCAAAGTATGTCAGACAAAGCCCCAGAATGATTGCCTCCAAGGAGTAGCCTGATTTAACCCTCTCCAGGCTGAATTTGTTTGTTTTCTTGGCAGTCCATGGTACATTCAATACTCTTCTCCAGCACCACAGCTCAAAGGCTTCAATTCTCCTTCTACCCTCCCTAGTCATTGTCCAACTCTCTGATGCATAACAAGTGATTACAAAGACCATGGCCTGAAATAGACGCACCTTAGTCTCCAGAGGAACACCATGGCTCTTCAGTAGTTGAAAGTTTTGCAGACTTTCCAATCGCAATACATCTTTGAATTTCCTGGCTGCTGGTGCCAACAGTGTTGACTGTGGAGCCAAGCAAACTAAAGCTGTGGACAATCTCAGTCTCTTCACCATCCATCCTGATGCTGCCAATTGGTCCAGTGGTGAGAATCTTTGTCTTCTTGATATTGAGCCTCAACCCATATTGAAGGCTGCAGTCCTTGACCCTCAGCAGGAAGGTCCTCCTCCGTTTCAGCAAGCAGGATTGTGTCGTCTGCATAACGCAGAATGTTAATAGACCTTCCTCCAATCCTGATGCCACGTTTCTCTTCATAGAGCCCAGCCTCCCAGATAATCTGTTCTGCATTCAGTTTGAAAAGTTATGGAGACATAAAAAAAAGAAATATTTAGAATAACAAGTAGAAAGTGATAAAAAGAATGCTAAAATGATTTTTTAAATGTTAAATGGTTATGTAAATATATTTCAAAATATAAAGAAAGCGTTGAGATCTGATGATTTTTCTATCCACTCAAAGCCCTGAAGGTATATATTTTTACTAGTATTGAGAGCTGTGGATAAAATGCCAGAATCCAGTCTGATTCTCATCTTTGGTTTCGTCATTGGTTGCCTTCATAAAAGCTTTTAGAATTCATTTCTTTTTAAAAAAATTTTAATGATAAAAATTATTTTGAAATATTTATATCTAACTTTAGTTCATCATTCAATCTTTGTCCAAATATCACTGTTATCATCCCCCCTTTCTTTAAAATGTAATGAAATCTTTGAAAGGAAACTCTAACTCCTGTTTCTGCCTTGAGTCTAACAGATCACAGTTATACAGACACTTACATAGTCAAAGTGCAATCTATAAAATTCCTCTCATGTCATTAATATTATCTATATTGTTGTTAAGTGCCTTCGAGTTGCAGATGACTCATAGTTACCATATGAACGAAAGACCTGAACACTTGTATAATTTCATAACTTCTTCACATTCATAGAGTTTCTGGAGGCAAATAATATCAGAAGTGGATGCCCCTCCTGCTTCCAAGCTTGTTTTAATGGGGAAGCTCCACCAAACACTGCCCACCACGGGTAACCATTATTGCATTTGACACATCAGTGTTACAGTGTTTAGCATCACAGCAACCACGGGTTACCTCTATACAGCAAATGGACAGGCCAGTGCTATACCATTTAGAAGAATGTTTGACTGAAGATTAACAGGTTGTTTTATAGTTTTACATGGTGATTTTAGCATAAACTATTAGAGAGCTAAAAAATAGTTATACACAACAAACCATTCCATACACAAACTTTACCAACCAGAAATAACAAACATGAACCTACAAGTGAATGCATAGACACACAGACAAGATGAACATGTATGGGTGGATGAAGGAGACTGAAAATCATGTGTAAGTTTATTCAGATGGCCAACAAGCACATGAAGAAATGTTCAAAATCCCTAGCCCTGAGAGAGATGCAAATCAAGACAACCATGAGATATCATCTCACTCCAGTAAGACTAGCAAAATTTAACAGAACAGCAAACAACAAGTGCTGGCGAGGTTGTGGAGAGACTGGAACCCTTGTTCACTGTTGGTGGGAGTGTAAAATGGTGCAACCACTGTGGAAAGCTGTGGGGGTAGGGGTTTGTGCGGGGAGAAGGGTGCAACAATGAATGAATGGAATTCCAAAATCTCTGTAGATGTTCATTGAAATGAAAAATAAACAAACTAAATTAATAAAAAAAAAAAGAAATACAGTCAACAGCATGTATATAGGCAGATAGGCAATATGAATAGGTGTTAACAGAAATAAGAATTACAAAAAGTAGAGAAAGTAAAAATACATTGTAGATATTCTAAGTAATGTTAAGCAAAATGTGTATAAAATGAGTTTTCTTTGTAAACATCTACTCAGATCACAATAAAATAAAATTACTTTGAAAAAAATCAATAAAATTTTAAGTAATGAAAAAATTGGATAATTGGAATACACACTTAAAAAATCTTGTTGTACTTAAATAAACTGGTTTTGCTTAATAAGAAAAAAAGTAGAGAATAAAGATGAAATGCAAGTGACAATTTCTTTAAAAGTCTGTGTATTGATGCTATTTTGTTCTTTGCTCTGTCATAATGTTGGGACATACTGTAAAAATGAATATAAAGTACATTAACATTAAAAAAAAGTTTAGCAGATGATAGTTTAGCATTAACATTTTTATGCACTTGGATAGCAGAGCTGAAAGGGTCAGTATTATGTAAATTATCTAACCATAAACATCCTGAGAGAATGAAATATGACAAACAAAATATAAAGTGCTTGTTTGGCAGTAAATGGTACATATGGTTGTCGTTGTTGCTATGTCCCGTGGAGTCACTTGTAACTCATAGTGACTCTGTGTACAACAGGTATGAACCCTGCTCAATTTTTGAGCCAGTTTCTTTGTCTCTGACACACTTACCCCAATTACCCAGTCACTAAGTCAATCCATCTCAGCTAGTCTTCCTCTCTTGCACTGTCCTCCACCTTTCCCAGAATGATGTCCTTCTCCAAGGACTAGTCTTTCCTGGAAGCATGCCTGAAGTATGTGAGATGGAGCTTCAAAATCCTTGCCTCCAAGAAGCAGCCTGGTTTCACCCTCTCTAGGACTAAGTTGTTTGTTCTCCTAGCAGTCCACGGTATGTTCAATACTGATCTCTAGCACTACAACTCAAAACCATTGATGATTCTTTTATCATCCTTAGACATTGTCCACCTCACTGATGCATATCAAGTAATTGTGAAAACCATGGCTTGTATCAGGATGCACTTTAGTCTTTAAACTGGCATTGTTGTATTTTAGTACTCTGGAGAGATCCCTGACAGCAGACTTTCCCAATGCAATTCATCTGGATTTCTTTCTACTGGCACCAAGAGTGTTGATTGTGGAGCCAAGCAAGCTGAAGCTGTTAACAATCTGAATCTCTTCTCCATCTATCATTATGTTACCAATCAGCCCAGTAATGAGAATCTCTGTTTTATTGATATTAATTAAGCTTTAATCAATATGGAAGGCTGCAGTCTTTGACCTTCTGCAGCAAATGCCTCAGGTATTCCTCAGTTTCAGCAAGGAAGGTTGTGTCATCTTTATAACGCAGATTGTTGATTTGTCTTTCTCCAATCCTGATGCCACATTCCTCCTCATAAAATCCAGCCTCCCAGATGATCTGTACTGCATATAGATTGAAAAGGTATGGAGATAGGATGCATCCCTGGCATACAACTTTCCTGATTTTGAACCCTGCAGTGTTTCCTTGTTCTGTTCTGATGACTGCCTCCTGGTCCAAGTATAGGTTTCTCATAAGTACAGTCAAGTATTCAGGGATTTCCAGTCCTCTCAAGGTTAGCTACAACTTGTGTGATTAGATACAATAAAATTGGCTCCAATTTATACCTACCCTATACACCACAAAATGAGACCCTTCCTTATTTTGTTCCATCATCAGCATTTCTTCTGTGTTATTAAGCCATTGTAATAATTCATATAGTTAAAAATCTTCCTAGATTTTGCTGACCATTTCCAGGTATTGGCCACTCCTTATACCTTAACCAAAACCAGTAAGAGAAATCTCACCAATTTTGTTTCTAAGGAGCAATCTACTGTTCTTCTTTCAAGACAGATGTATTTGTTCTTTTGACAGTCAGTGGTATATTCAAAACTCTTTGCCAACACCGTGACTCAAAGATTGCAATTCTTTAGTATTCCTTATTTATTATGTCACTTTCATATACATATGAGACAATTGAAAATAACATGACTTAAGTAAAACTCACTTGTCTTTTTAACTGATACTGTCGATATTTAGTTCTCTAAAAGAGGTCCTTGAAAACATATGTTCCCATTGCAAAATGTTCTTTGATACTTAAGACCATTAGATCAATGAGTGTTCATTGTAGAACCAAAGAAAATTAAATCATTGACAACTTCTGTCTTTTAGCATAATGTTGATTCTTTGTCTAGTTATGAGGATTTTAATTTTCTTTATGTTGAGATGCAATTCATACTGCAGTTTAAACTCTTTGAGATTCATCAATAAGTGCTTCAGTATTTCATTTTTCTGCAACCAAAATTGAGTCATTTTCCTAATCTCAGGTAGTTAAATCTTCTAATTTTGGTGACACATTCTTTTTCTCAATATACCTATCAAATAGATATGGTGAATAAGGACCATCATTATGCACACCATGTCTGACTTTAAATCATACAGTATCCACTTATTTTCTTTTCATTTGAACACCTGCTTATTGGTTTATGTACAAGTTCAGCATAAGCCCAGTTAAGTATCAGAGATTGTTACAAAAGTCACACGAGGACCTACATGAAAGCTTTAACAAATTCGATAGCTTACCAGAGACCAACATGAGGCAAAGATGATTTGAGACTGCTGCCTCATGGAGCCAGAAACAAGGACTTTCCCCAAACTAACTGAAGCACTTGGTTAGAGAAACTGTTTGTTGTTGATTACCTTTGAGCCAAGTATGACTCTTAATGACCCTATGAACAAAAGGCCTAAAACCTTTCTATAACTATCGGCATTTATCAAAGTTCGTAGAGTTTCTGGAGGCATGTTTAGAAAGTGGATACCACTCACTATAATTGGCAGAATTAAGATAACTTTGTGTTACTGGCCTAAAGTAGCAAAGATTAAGGCTGAAGGTCCTGCATACATGCTTGAGAAGCTGTCCTGACTGAGGAATTTTATCCTGCCAATTCAAACTGTAACCTGTTAACTTCTCTAATAAACCTCATAGGTAGGAGTATGAGTCTGTGAGATCCATGTAGCTAGTGCAATAAAATGAAGGCCCAGTATGATCAGAAAATCAGTATGATTGGTTTTGGAATTAGTAGAAGTTGTTGCAAGAGCATGTGCAATTATTGATGTTGTTTATGGGGACAGTTTTTCTTCATTCTTACAACAATGTTAAAAATAATTTATTAAGATCCACACCGTTCAATCCATTCACATAAGCAACAAAACATAAGTAAAAACTCCTTTTGGTGTCATCTACTTTTAACCAAGATCCATCTGCCAAGGTATAAAAATAAAAATGTAAAGAGTAACAATCTTTGCGTATACACACACACACACACACACACACACACACACACACACACACTGTGTGTATATTTGAATTCACAGCTACTGAGCCAATTTCAATTCATTGTAGTCATCCATCAAATTTCTGAAATATGAATGGAAAGAGATGGCACATATCTGTCCTCTGGTGGCACTAATGGATTTGAACAGGTAAAAACATGTGGGATTTTTTTGTTTGCAATACAAGAAGCTTTGGAATATGCCACCAAAGCATATATTGATAAATGATAGATAGATAGATAGATAGATAGATAGATAGATAGATAGATACAAGAGAGAGAGCTAGAGATAAAAATATAGATATAAATATACAGAGATATATTGGTTTTTAAATGTCATTGAGTCAAGTATGACTCATAAGGGCCCTATGAACATAGAGATCTGAACATTGTACTCTCCTATGCCATCCTCACAATCTCTGAAAAACTCAAGCCCCTGGTCAAGATCACTATGTCAGCCCACCTGGTCAAGGATCTTCTTCATTTTCACTGCCTGTCTACCTTTCTAAGCATGATTTTCCTCTCCAAATAATAATCTCTCCTAGCAGCATGCTCAAAGTATGTGAAATAAACTTTCATCATCTTTGCCTCCCAGGAGCACTCTGGCTGGAGCTTTTGCAATATGTATTTGTTTGGGTTTTTGGCAGTTAATGGGCTCTTCGGCATTCTTCTCCAACACCATAGTTCAAAGGCATCAATTCTCCTTCTGTCATCCTTATTCATTGTCCAGCTCTCAGATGCATAGCAAGTGATTGAAAAGACCATCTCCTGAAATAGAAGCATCTTGGTCCTCAAACTGACATCACGACTCTTCAGTAATTATCACTCTTTGTAATTAAGTTTGTGGTCCCTGACTACAGACTTTCAAGCACAATATGTCACCTGATTTCTTGACTGACAAGTGTTTTTCTTGTGGATCTGAGTAAGATGACGTTATTGACAGTCTCAATCCTTTTCTTTTTATCATGATGTTGTCTATTGGCCCAGTGGTGAGGAATTTTGTTTTCTTGAAGTGGAGATGCAATCTATATTGAGGGCTTTAGTATTTAACTTTCGCAGCAAATGCTTCAAGTCCTCCTCACTTGGCAAGCAAGTTGGGTCATCTGCACAATAAAAATTATAGATGAGTCTTCCTCCAATGCTGATGCCACATTTTTATTCATCGAGTCCAGATACCAGTCTAAATATAGATGTATGAGTGTGTGTGCATCAAATGAGATCTATCATTACTTATGTCAGATATTTTTTTCAGAGAACATAAACTGATTACAGTTGAAAATCACAAACAAGAAAGAGTATGTTAAGGTATTATTATTTTTTATTTTATACTGATTTACTTACAAAATTCTTATACACTGTGTTTCATACTAGATCTTTTAGAGGAAATAGAGCCATCTAAAATGAACAAATACATACCTTATTCCATAACCTCTTCATAAGAAATCTAGAATTTCTGAGAGTCCCTACGGATAAGAACATGTCTGTCTGTTTTTTTATATTCTTCAACAAGATTTTTCTTTTGTGTGATATTAATGGTGATTATTGTTGTCAAGTTGGAAACAATACATAACTAACCCCCCAATGGTATTTTTAGGGGCTGTAAATCACATGAGAGATTGAACATCTTTTCTTCCACCCCCCCCCACCCCCACACTATCTCTCGCCACCTCCGTAGGACAGATGGTGTATTCACAATGGCTGCCTTTAGTTTGACAATGCAACTCCTTACCTATTAGGACATCAAAGTTCTCTGGTTCAATGATGCTCTTCAACAATTTCTATGTTCTACGGAATTATCTTTTTTTTGAATTTGACACAAATGTGCCTCTCTTCCACGTAGTCATCATCCAAACTTCTTGACATAGAGGAGTTTTAATGTTTGTTGAAACACCTCAATTGGCATTTCTCCATTCATGGGATCTGATTTTCTCTCTAGCACAGTTGGATTTCTTTCCACAGTAACATTGGTTCTTGATCACATGCTATCTCCATAAATTATTGTGTATCTTCCAATTCTTTTTAGTACAGTGATTCTGTATATTCCCTCCATTTTCTTTTCATTCTTTCTGCATCACCAAATATTTTCTCTATAGAATCTTGTAGCTTGAGACTTTACTTTTTTTTAAGGTTTTTCAACTTGAAAAATATTGAGTAGGCTTTTGAGTTTTGAAATATAGTTTTTGCATTTGTTATTATGATAATTTTTTATTCTTCTCAAACTGCCCTTAGAAAATTCTGCTCAGTCTTCCTAATTTATATTTTTTTAATCTTAATATTTGGCTTCTCTACTTGGAATATCACATTTTCTTTGATCAACTGGAAAGTGCTGTAGTCAGAAGGAACTAATCAAGACTTTCCTTAGTCAAGAAGTAAGGGGAGGTAAGGACATCCATGTTTAAACATCCTCAAGACTTGGAGAGTTTATAGCTTTTATAGAGAAAGTTTTCATTACATAAGCAGTAAAATATGTTAATTGGACTCCAAGATTTTTTTTACTATTTCTTTTCTTACTTTCTTTTTTACCTTATCTGTTCTATATCTTTATCAGAAGGCAGCTTCAGCATGAGAATCAAAGTCTTAATTGTCCCACTGTTTGTTTTTTCTTAATTCAGGCAGCTTCAGCCTTGGTCAGCTTAATACCTATATCTCTCCCTTTTTATTTTTTCTTTTACAAATTTTTAGGGTGTAAATGTATTATTTGTTTATATAATAAATTTAAGTACAAGTAACAAAAATTAAGGGACATAAGGCAAATAATTTAGATCTTGCTAATAAGGAAGTATGTTGGAAGGCTCTGGATCTGAAATCTTGCTCTGGACCTGAAATCTTCTTTGGGGTGGGAGCTCTAAGTGCTGTCAAGGCAGTTGGGGTAATGACCACTCTATTTCCTATTGAAAAGGGTCATCTTTTGTACACAGCAGGATAATTTTTTCCATAAAGGCAGATTCAAGGAGCTACAGAAGATCTGGGAGCTCATATAAGGTTCCTTATCTAGACTATTTGTACTGTAGTCTGTCTAATGTAAAATTAGAAAGCTTATTAGAAAAAAAAAGAAATCAGCAGTAGAAACTTTCTCCTCATAATACACATGCTTCTGGGAGATCTTACCTTCCCTCTGTTTCAAGACACCAAGAACTATTTGGCCTGGCTGGCCCTGGAGTATCTTTTAGCCACCATTTCCCCAGAGTCTGCTAAAGGCTGCAACCAAGCCCAGGCAAACTCACATCCTGGCCTATAACAGAACCACTGCCTGCCAGGTTGAGGAGCTATATTTTTAGAGAATAATCCAGCCCAGAGAACTAGACCACTGTCATTAATATCTAGACACCCCACTTCTCTGCCGTCTTGAAAACCCACTGCTCTACAGACTAGAGACCGACCACCTAGCTGCCATCCTGATGCCTAGTATGAGAAGCACCAATATCACAGGTACTTTAGGTGAAACACTACCACCCACCTACATCATGTGGGATTTCTTAAGCTCAAAAAGAAGAGGCCAGGTGAAGGCATAGTATGAGGAAGGCAATAGTCATCCCACTCTTGGTTGATTGTTCTTCCCAAGAGGAGAACACTAATATACAGGTCCTTAACCTCAACAAAAATAAAACATTGCCATAACCTGGCTCATTATATAGTTACTACAACCTAGTATCTACTAATGAAAAGAGTCATATATCTTCAACGAGATGGAAAAGGCAATCTCCAATTTCGTATGGAATGGGAAAAAGCCCCGAATAAGCAAAGCACTCCTTAAGAATAGAAGAACGG
>NW_006400026.1:466843-483733 GCF_000299155.1 Elephantulus edwardii
AATGGAAAGAAAGCAGCAGATTGCCTCAGCCATCATGAAAAACAAAATATACTTTCTCCTAAAAAAGGCAGACCCAGTGAATACTTCAGACAAAGAGAACCAACAGAAATATGTTGATGTGGAGTTATTTCAACTGCTACAGAAGAAGATGCAAATGATCCAGAAAAACAAAAACAAAAAACCATCACATTGATGAGGAGCAACTTGAACAGTTATAGAAGAAAGAAAAAAAAATTGGAAGAAAAAATTTATAGTTTAAGTAAGGAGATAAAAGAAATTTAAAAATCATCACAAGACAGACACAGTACTGGAAATAAATGAAAATGCAATTCACAATATTAAGACCGAAATGGTAGAAGTGGCCAGCACACTGGTGGGACAAAATGTAGAACTGAAGAGATGGAACAGAGAGTCATTGAGCTGGAAGACAAGAGTATCACTGAAAACATTAGAAGGAAAATTAGATATGAGAGTCAAAGAAAATGAAGAAAACATTAGACTCATGTGGGATGATGTCAAAAGGAACAACATAAATAAGATTAGAATTCCAGAACATGGGAGTGACAGGGAAGTCACTGAGAAAATTATGGAAGAAGTGCTAAAAGAAAACTGCCATAGTATTTTGAAGAATGAGAAAATTCACATTCAAGTAGCACAGTGAACACCAAGTAGACTAGACTCCAAAGGGAAAAAAACATAAAGACGTATCATAGTTAGATTTTCCAAATAAAAAGATAAGGATAGAATACTAAAAACAGTGCAAGAAAAACAGAGTCAACTACAAAGGGAAACAATTAGACTAAGTTCTGATTTTTCAGCAGAAACCATGCAAGCTAGAAGACAATGGGATGGCATGCACAGAAAGCTGAAAGAAAACAATTGCTAACCAAGGATCCTATGCCAAGTAAAGCTCTCCATAAAATATGAAGAAGAAATTAAATCCTTTGCAGAAAAGAAAGAACTTAAGGAATTTGTGAAAACAAGACCAATACTACAAAAAAATTTTAAGTTAAGTCTTTCACACCAAAGGAAAATGGATAGAACATAGTAACCAGAAACAACAGAAAAAGAAACAAGGCAAAATGGCAAAAGTAAAACCTGGCCTGATAATAATCACACTTAATGTGACTGGATTAAATGCACCAATCAAGAGAAAAAGAGTAGCAGAATGGATAAAAACACAGAGCCCATCAATATGTTGCTTACAAGACACATATCTGAAAAATGGAGAGAAAAACTTAAAATTGAAGACTCTGAAAAAAAGATGCTGAGTAAATGGCAAACACACACACACACACACACACACACACACACACACACAAACAAAAAAAAACAGGAGAGACAATACTAATCTTTGATAAAATAGACTTCAAAATTAAAACCACCATAAGAGATACAGAAGGGCATTACATAAATTATTAAAGGCACAATATATTAAGGAGACATAACCTTGGTCAACATTATGCACCAAATGATAGACCTGCAAAATACATAAAACAGCTATTAATAGAATTAAAGGCAGGGGGAAAGAAACATACAGTACCACAATAGTGGCAGGAGACTTCAACACATCATTATCACCAAAGGATAGGTCCATTCAAAAGAAATTCAACAAAGATATAAAAGAGCTATACTATACAATCAACCAGCTTGACCTTGGGATGTATTCAGAGTACTGCACCCAGCTATAATTCAATTCACTTTCTTCTCAAGTGCACATGGTACATTTTCCAGAATCAGTCACATATTTAGACACAAAGCAAGCCTCAACAAATTAAAAAATGTTGAAATAATATGTGTTCTAAGATCACAATGCCATGAAACTAGAAATTAACATCAGGAAGATAAAGCTTACAAAACCACCCATGTTGAAACTGAATAACTCTCTACATGATAGGTTTATGAAAGAAAGTTTATGGAATCTTACAGGGGCTCCATAAGAAAAAGACTGATAAAACAATTATAAAATGGGCAATAGACATGGAAAGAATTTTCATGGAAGAAGATACTCAGGTGGTCAACAAACACATAAAGAAATGCTCAAAATTACTGGCAGTAAGAGAGATGCAAATTAAAACCACAATGAGATACCATCTCACTCCAGCGGCAGTGGCAAGGTTTAGCAGGACATCAAATAGTAAATGCTGGAGAGGATATACTGAGATACGAATTCTTATACACTGTGATTGGGATTGTAAAATGGTATAATTGCTCTGGAAGGCAGTTTGGTGTTTTCTCAGAAAGATGAAAATAGAAGATCCGTATCAACCAAACTTTATTTCCCTGGATTTTTTTACATTAAAGACTATGAAGATTATCCAAAAACATTGATAGAAAACTACTAGGAAATACAAGCTGAGTTAAGAAGGGGTCTTTTTGCGGGGGGCATTGTGTACCAATGAGGGAGTTTTTCTTTTGCTTTTCAGGGAGAGGAGCAAACTGGGAGGGGGGGGGGGTTTGTGCCGGGAGAATGGTGCAACAATGAATGAATGGAATTCCAAAATCTCTGTAGATATTCATTGAAATGAAAAATAAACTACCTAAATTAAAAAAAATATATATATACACACAGGCAAATCTTAGAGATATTGTAGGTTTATTTCCAGATCACCACAGTAAGGTGAATATTGCAATAAAGCAAGTCACAAGAAAAAAAAAAAAAAGAAGGGGTCTTGGCATTAGAAATATTATCACCAACGGATCTTGGAAGAAAGCAAAGAGTATCAGAGGAAGAGCTGTCTGTGCTTCACTGACTATGCAAAAGCATTTGATTGTGTGGATCACAACAAATTTGTGGCTAACCTTGAAGAGAATGGGAATCCCAGAATACTTGATTTTGCTAATGTGAAAACTGTACTTTGACCAGGAAGCAGTCCTCAGAACAGAGCAAGGATATACTGTATGGTTCAAAATCAGGAGAGGAGTTTGTCAGGGATGTGTCCTGCATCCATAACTTTTCAATCTATACACAGAACAAATCATTCAGGAGGCTGGGCTTTATGAGGAGGAATGTGGCACCGGGATTGGAGGAAGAATAATAAAAAAACCTATGTTATGCAGATAATATAACCTTTCTTGCTGAAACTGAGGAGGTCCTGCAATGCTTGCTGCAGAAAGCCAAGGACTGCAGTCTTCAATATGTATGAAAGCTCAACATCGAGAACACAAAGATTTTCACCACCGGGACAATTGGTAGCACCATTGAGAGTTTTTCTTTTACTTTTAAAAGAGGAGAGTGAATTGGGGTGTGGGTGGGAGGGGATCAGCAGGAAGAAAAGTGCAAGAACTAGTGACTGGAAACCCTAAGTCTCTGTAAGCTTTCATTAAAATGAATTTAAATAAAAAAGATGGAGAAGGGATTGAGGTTGTTAATAATTACAGCTTGCTCGGCTCCACAATCAACACTCTTGAGTCCAGCAGTCAATCAAAAGATGAATTGCATTGGAAAAATATGTTCTGAGGGACATTAAAGAATTCAGAGAAGCAATGATGTCAGTCTAGAGACTAACGTGTGCCTAATCCAGGCCATCGTCTTTGCAATTACTTGCTGTGTATCAGAAAGCTGGACAATGACTAAGGATGATAGAAGAATAAATGCCTTTGAGTTTTGGTGCTGGAGAAGGGTCTTGATAGACCATGGACTGCCAAAAAAACAAATAGATCCATCTTCATCTTGAAGAGAGTGAAACCAAATTTCTTTTTGAAGGCTAGGATTTTGAAGCTCCATCTCACATATTTTGGGCATGTGGCCAGGAGAGACCAGTCCTTGGAGCAGGAAATCATGTTTAGAATGGTGGAGGGACAGCTCAGGACAGGAAGATCCCAGGTGAGATAGATTGATACAGTAACTGTGGCAGTGGGGGTTGTTGTATCAGAATTGGTGAGACTGGCTCAGGACAGGGTGAGTTTTAGGTCATTATGGGTCACAGATGACTCTATGGCATATAACAACTATGTGAGTTGTGAATCACTTGATGACATATCACAACAGTTTATTTGAAACTTGAGTGGTATAATCAGTAACATTATCTCATCCAATCACCAAAACTGTTTGTTTCTATAGTTCTTTTTAGTGAATTCTTTACTCGAATACTCAATAATTTGGTTCCATTTTTGTTATCTTCATTTCTATTGTTGTGAACCATCAAGTCAGAATCAATCCAAAATACTTGACATTTTATTTCTTCTCTCTAAATGAACAAACATAAAGTTACCAATTTTATGACAGTATTTTCTCTATCCTTTTGTCCCCTAAAATAGTAAGACAAAAATGTTGATTAAAATTAATATGTAATATAAAGTTGTGTCACTCTTACATACATATCTCTATATAGCCAGGTATAATTTTAGAAATTTTCATTAATCAGCTTCATTCCACACCTCAAGTCACAGGTTACAAAATGCAAGAAGGTATGATAATAAACATTTAAATTTATGTAATAATGTTGTCCATTCTAGCTTCACTATTGTAATAAAGGGAATATGTATGTGCTAATGCTGAAAAGTATGATACTGCTGTCAATATGTTAAAATAAAGTAAGTATCTTTTTTGTTAAATAGACATTTATGTCTTAATATATTAAAATATTTAAAGATGCAAGCTTTATTCTTAACTTTCACTGACGCAAATGTAGAGACATAATACATTCTTTAAGAAAAACCAGCTTGAGGTAGAATAAAAAATGAACTCAGTTTCAAGAAAATCAATGTTTCATTGAACACATTCTGCATATTCTCAAGAATTTGAAAAATAGGGTGAATACTAAATAACTTTACTATATTTATTATTTCTCAGGTTCTCTTAGATATAAAAAACCACACCTAGCTATAAAGGAATTAAAATAGTCTTGTCCTCAATCAAAACTAAGTCATTAATTCAGTAATTTTCACAAACAATAAATTTTTCTTCTTTCCTTCATCTCTTATTCACTTTTCATTTATTTACATAAGTATTTTTATTCTAAAACAAGAGACTACATTGCTAGTCGGTATACAGAGATTCAAAACATATAAAGGCAGGTTCACTGGCTTCTACAAATAGAGGGTTCTCTGATGGCATAGTCAAAGGGATTGTTAAAGGTCAAGACTATTTGAAAGTTCAATTGTACCAATGGCTTCTCTGAAGAAAGACAATAAATACTCTCTTCTATTATTTATAGTCAAAGAAACCCAACAGAGGGTCACCTATGGGTTAATTCTGACATGACTATAATGAGAAATGAGAATATAATCATAGAGCCATTCTTCATATTTTCAAATCTTATACTCCAAGACACATACAGAATGGATTTTTTGCAGAAAAAAATTCTTAACTACATTCAACATAGGAAAGATATGGAATGTGATTTAAGGAGTCATTGCTTGCATTATAATTTTCTTTGCAAAAATTATCACTAGAAAAATATCATCCAGGAAGAATGCAAAACGTCATTGCAAAGGTGGAGGCAGAAGACCAAAATGGATGCTAAAAGAGACACTGAATATTTCAGTAGAGTGTCAAGAAGCCAAAGCAAAGGGAAGAAACCAAGGAGTTAAGGAGCTGAAGATTTCAAAGGACAGCATGAAAAGACAAAGCAAAGTATTAAAATGAAATGTGCAAGAAGCTGGAGTTGGAAGATCAAAAGGGCCAAACTTGCTCAACATTTCTTAAATTGAAGGAACTAAAGAACAAATTCAAGGCACAAATTATAATACTTAAGGATCCCATGGGCAGAATATCGAATGATCCAGTGAGTATTAAAAGAAGGTGGAAGGAGTAGACAGAGTCACTATACCAAAAGAATTGGCTGACACAGAAAAATTTTACCAACACACAATGGTGAAGAAGGAGGAAGTTCAGGCTACTCTGAACAACATGCCAAGAAATAAGGCCCCAGGAATAGATGGAATACCAATTGACATATTTCAACAAACATATGCTTTCCTGCACATGCTTACCAGGTTATGACAAGAAATCTGGACAAGTGGAAGAGATCAATATTTAGATCCATTCCAAAAAAAAGGTACAGCAACAGAGTGTGGAAATTATTGAACAATATGACTAATACCACATGGAAGCAAAATCCTGCTGGAGATTATCGAAACATGACAGGAACAGTACATCAACAGAGAACTACCAGAAATACAAGTTGGGTTTAAAAAATGTAGTGGCATTAGAGGCATTATCACCAATGTCATATGGATCTTGGAAGAAAGCAAAAGTAACAGAAGAATGTCTATCTGTGTTTCATTGACTATGCAAAAGCATTTGACTGTGTGGATCATAACAAACTCTGACTAACCTTGAGAAGAATGGGAATACCAGAAAAATCTATTGTGCTAATGTGAAACCTATACTCGGACCAGGAAACAGTCAATAGAACAGAGCAAGGAAACACTGCATGGTTCTAAATCAGGAAAGAAGTTGTATCAGGGATATATTCTGTTTCCATACCTTTTCAAACTATATGCAGAACAGGTCATTTAGGATTTATGAGGAGGAGTATGGCATAAGGCTTGGAGGAAGACTCATCAGCAACCTACCTTATGCAGATGACTCAACCTTTCTTGCTGAAACTGAGGAAGACCTGACTTTTTTTTTCTGTAGAATGTCTAAGACTGTAGTCTTCAATATGGATTGAAGCTCAACATCAAGAAGACAAAGATTCTCACTACTGGACCAATTGGCAGAACCATGATAGGTGAAGAAAAGATTGAGATTTTTAATAATTATAGCTTGCTCAGCTCCACAATCCACACTCTTAGCACCAGCAGTCAGGAAATCAAAAGATGATTTGCACTGACATAATCTGCTGTCAGGGTCCTTTCCAGATTAATGAGAAGCAACAATGTCAGTCTAGAGATTAAGATCAATGCAATTACTGACAAAAGAAGAATTGATGTCTTTGAGTTACAGTGCTGCAGAAGAGTCTTAAACACACTGTTGATCACCAAGAACACAAATAGGTATGTCTTAGAGAGGGTGAAATCAAGTTTCTCCTTGGAGGCTAGGATTTTGAAGCTCTGTCTCACATATTTTCGGCCCGTGGCCTGGAGGGACCAGTCCTTGGAAAAGGACATCATGCTCAGAATGGTGGAGGGACAATCAGGAAAGGAAAATACTAGATGAAATGTATTGATACAGTAACTGGGAGAATGGATTATGGGTGTT
The DNA here is from genome assembly GCF_000299155.1 of Elephantulus edwardii. Lineage (NCBI taxonomy): Eukaryota > Metazoa > Chordata > Mammalia > Macroscelidea > Macroscelididae > Elephantulus > Elephantulus edwardii. The sequence goes on from NW_006400026.1 coordinate 473,994, forward strand.
GGAATCAGTAAGACTAGTTCAGGACAGGAGGCTTCAGGTATGTTGTACATAGGATCATTGTGAGTCTCAGGCAACTCAGCAGCATATAGCAACAACAACAGCATAAAATTTTAATGATTATTTTGTATCTTGCTATGTAAAGAATTCCCACTAGCACCATGCCAGTATCTAAATACACATAAAAAGTAACTGAAAATACCTTGGTGTGAACCAGGTGCACCTTAGTCTTCAAGCTGACATCATTATTCTTCAGTATTTTGTAAAAGTCTTTAACAATGGACTTTCCCATAGCAATATGTCTCTTGAACTTCTGACTGTTGGTACCAACAGTGGTGATTCTTGAGCTCCCTCCAAACAAGATAGAATCAGTCAATCTTCTGTATCTATCATAATGTTATCTATTGACGTAGTGGTGAGGACCTTGGTTTTCTCAATGTTGAAATGTAAAGTATACCAAAAGTTTTCCATACTTAAGTACAATGATTAAGAAAAAAGCAAAGAAGAAATTTATGCCTTTGATTGTGTTTTTCGAGAAGAGTACTTACTGTTCTAATAAGGTTGCTACGAGTTGTGATCAACCTGTAGGCACCTAACAGCCAGAACAACATGTACTCAATTTTAATACTGCAAATAACTTGAAGTGTTATAGAGTTACTTAACTCATTAAAACCAATGAGTTTTCGTTATGACTATACTTAAAACCTTTCCTTATTTCCCTATTGCCAATAAAAGTTGATTTATGTAAGTAGGTAATCATAAGAATGCAAGATCTGGATTGATCTTACTATCTCAGTCCTCAGCCACACAGATACTTCCCAGTAACACAAGGGATCTCATCAAACCTCTGTACCTAAGATATAAATACACTTCAAGCTGCTCTAAGTGATACAATCTATAAACATACCATTCAACCCTTTGATCTACACATGTTATGTTATGATTCCTAATTATTCCTATCTTGAAAAAAAATAACAGATACCACTGGAAAGAATTATAATGTCCAAAAGTCCAGGGAGCAGAAAAATGAGACATGGAGCACAGGGCCATGAGCATCTTTCTGAAAGGGCCAGAATAGTACAGCTACTCCCTGCACCAGAGCAGAAAGCAGATAAAGAGCCTATAGTCGAGCCTCATGGTGCCTCTAGAGCCACACCAGAAACAAGAGGTTTGATATTCATTGCTGACTCACAGAATTTCCTCACAGCTGTAGTGCTAAGAATGGGGTTTATTAGAGAAGTAAGATGGAGCGTGAAGGAAACAAAGAACATCACCCAAGTCCAGATTTTAATCCAAAAGTCCTAAGGCACAATTCCTCAATTAGTCCAGGCTCTGGTTTCAGTTCAGCAAGCAGTTTTTCCTTTCATAATTGAGCAAGAAGAGCAAAAATCTTTGAGTGTGGCCTCTAACTCAGGGCTCCTCTGATTACGCTTCACCACAGTTTCTCCAAAGCAACACCACAAACACTAGGCTACCATCAACAATGTCTTACCACTAGAGTCTCATTCTCAATACAGTCTTGCTCCAGTCTCCCTCAAGTCTTACTCCTCAGTGTGGGGAGCACTGTCTCTCTTATCTACACAGCTGTTCATGAGTTGCAAGACCATATGCCTGAAGTTAAAGTAGGTAGAGTCCAGAGGGGGCTATGATAATAGCTAAAAACCCCAAATTTAGGCTAGCATTGCACAAAAGCAAAATATTGACACATTTTCCAATACTAAAAGTGTCTTTTATGGGAGCTCTGAAAGTCTAGTGGCAAGAAGCTACATTGCAATCCCTAAGGCACATGGTTTAAGGCCACCAGCTGCTCCACCCGAGAAGGAAGGGTAAACTCCTGCCATGCAGTTAACTGCCTCTGTAAAACTGCTGAAGGGTCCATTATGGGTCTGTTGCTACTCTACTGTACACAACAACAACAAAATTGTCTTACTTCTGTGATCATATACTCAGAGATAAAGCTTTGAGCCGCATTTAAATAAAAGAAATTAGCACTACTAATAATTATAGTTATTTTTCACGTGATTTTACCCACTACCTTTTTCCTCTTTATTTGCCTGACCCGGTACTTGCCAGCTTCACATCCACTTTGTTTTCATCACATTCATTATCTTGAGCTTCTAGTTATCCTAATAGTTTTGTATATGAAGTATTGCTATCATTTAGTGTGTTTCACTTTAGGTGTCTCAAACAGCTGAAGGCTTTAAGAGAGTTAAAGGTTTTGCCCAAGACAACATTCAAAATAAGAGACAGAATTTGAAGACATTTTGTTTCCTAAGTCATTATTTCTTACCCTATACCATGCTGCTTTCCACAAAAATTATGTCTTTCACAGGAGGAGTAGCATGGATGTAATGAGCCACTTAACCTCCTTGATCTCCAATTTCATCATCTGTCAGTAGGAATTATGAGTTTTTCATTGCCTATCTTATATGGCAGCTGGAGAAGCAAGTAAGAAAATGCATATAAAGGAATTTCTGAAGTACTAGTAAAAATGTGTCACTTTATTCTCTTCCATAGAAGACAACTGAAGAACAATGAGATTAAAAAAAAGTCAAAACTGACCCTGCACTACCTGTGTACAAAGGCAAGTATTAAAAGCAATTTTGAGCTAATCTTCTCCCCAGTATGAAACAAACATTTTGAAGAAGATACTAAATTAAGGCTTGTATCCAAATGATGCCTTATTCATGCTATTACAATTTTCAATTAAAATGACCTTACCCTTTAACATTAAAGAGTAGCAGAGATGCCAAAAAATGTTGCATCCTAATGAAATCTTAGAAATCTTTTGTACTAGAAAGGATTTTGAGGAGCTCTAATGTCATATGGCATAATGTGTTGTGTTGCTTATTGAAAGATTAATGGTCCAAATCCAGCTTCTCAGGAGAAGAAAGATAGATAAACTTCTCCTGTAAATAAGTGTTGTCTCTGGAACCCACTATGTGTGGAAATTAGCTTGACATTAGTGAGTAGGTGAGAAAAGAGTTTTAAGAAAATCAGTTGAGTCTGTATGAAGATCAACTCTCATTAAATAAGTCTACAATAGTTCTCATGAAGATTTACTTTCTATTAGAGGTCAAGTGTCAGTCAGTGTGTTACCAGAATTTGCTGATTTGTAGTTCTGTTAGTCTACCACACTCAGAAAAAAAGAGTAGCTCTCCTCCATATTTGCTATTATGCTCATAGACCACAAGAACTGTACCTGTGAGGAAAGAAGTATACACTCTTCTGTTGAGGTTCTCTTATGATGAGGGCAGAGAACCATGTATCACCAACCTGAGGACAAAGATAGGATATGACAAGAAATCTAATATTATAGGTTTTCATCTATGGTATAGCCACATATGATCATTTCTATTCAACAGAGAGAACAATAGTATATGACATCTGGATGTTTGCTTAAAGGTCATCCTCACCCAATAGTTACAAATTGGAGATAGACTTTGTGTCAGAAGACCAAAGACCAATTCAAGTACCCTGATAATAAAAACAACAACAAACAGATCTCTGGGGTGCCTGGGTAGTGTCAAAAGCAATGGCTTGGAATGAGAACTTCTTACCAGACTTTGAACTTTCTCATTGACCCAGACTCCAGTCCCAAGGCTGGCCCCAAAGAAGCAACACTTTATGCACTGTCACAATGGCTGCAAGTGCCCCCTCCTTGTACCTCTAATGAGGATGAGCCCAACACTTTCATGGATGCACCCTTTATAATGAATCTACATATATTTTTTTCTTTTTTCTTAACCTTCCCATCTCCCTCTTTGTCTGTCTTCTCAGCCTTCCCTCTAACAAAAGCATAGGTCTAGGCTTTAATCCATGGTGCACTGATGTCTATTCTCCCAGCTGTACACTGTGCTGTCTTGGTCCTGTGGCACCTTTCCTTCCTCTACTCTCTTCCTCCTCGCACAATTCTTTTGACTTCAAGGTAAGGGTGAACTAGCTCATTGACATGCGATTTAACATTCTGGGATGCTCTTTTGAGACCTTGGAAGTCAGGAATTGAATTTTGGTGGTCATCTCATCAGGAGCTCAGAAAAGCCATGCCTGGAGAGCTTCTGGCTGATGCCACTAACATGCTGGGGAGATGCAAGCTTGCTGATGCTACACCTGCAGCAGGGAGCTGTTTGTTGACACATGCTATGAGACATAGCTGAAAAATGAAGATAAAGGCTAAAAATAAAAGGTTGGAATAAAATATACCAAGCAAATGGCAAACCAGAAAAAAAGCAGAAGTGGCAATATTGATTTCTGATAAAAATATATTTCAATGCAAAAAAAACATAATAAAGGACTAGTAAGGTCACTACATAATGATTAAGAGGTCAATAGAACAAGAAGATATAACAATAATAAATATTTATACACCAAATGAAAGACCTGTGAAATATATAAAGCAAATATTAACAAAACTGAAAAAGGAAATAGACAATACTACTATAGTAGTTGGAGACTTCGATACACCACTCACAAGAAAAGATAAAACTTCCAGAAAGAAACCAAAATATGCTGAAGAATTAAACCACAAAATTAACCAACTCTATCTCACAGATATGTATAGGCCAATGCACACCCCAAAAAAGCACAGTATACCTTCTTCTCCAATGTGCATGTAATGTTCTCCAGAATAGATCACATTTTAGGAGATATGGCAAGCATCAATAAATTCAAAAGCATAGAAATAATACAAATCATATGTTCAGACCACAATGCTACAAAATTAGAAATGAATAACAAGAGGATAAAGAAGGGGAAAAAACATGCATTTGGAAGATGAACACCACCTTGTTTGAATATGAGTGGGTACTAGAAAAAATAAAAATAATTAAAATGTGTTTAAACAAATGACAATGAAAACACAACTTACCAAAACCTCTATAAAATAGTCAAAGTAGTAACTAGAGATCAATTTACAGCAATACACAAATGCATTAAAAGAAAGGGAAAAAATGATCCTTGACTCTCTAACCCAACATCTCCAACAAATTTAAAAAGAACAGCAAGAAAACTTGACATCCTCTAAAAAACCTGAAATTATAAAAATTAGAGCAGAAATAAATGAAATAGAAAGCAGAACAATTGAAACCCACAACGAAACCAGAAGTTAGTTCTTTGAAAAGGTCAATAAAATCAAGAAACCACTAGCAAAACTAACAAAAGAAAAGAAGGAAAAAACTCAAACAGTCTGAATAAGGGATGAAATGGGCAATGTCACGATGGAACCAACTAAAACAAAAAGGTTAACAATGGAATATCATGAAAAACTATACTCAAACTAATATGAAAACCTAGAGGAAATGGACAAATACTTAGAAAATCACAGCCTACCAAAACTGACACTAACCAAAATTGAACATCTGAACAGACCCATTACAAAAGAAGAAATTGTAAAGGTAATAAAACAACTTCCAGACAGAAAAAGCCCTGGACCAGATGGTTTTACAAGTGAATTGTATCAAACATTCAGTGAAGAACTGTCACCAATTCTACTATTACAGAAAATAGAAAAAATGGAATTCTCCCAGACTCATTCTATGAAGCAAACATATCCTTGATACCAAAACAAGGTAAAGACACCACCAAAATATAAAACTATAAGGCAGTATCTCTTAAGAACAAACATGCAAAAATCCTGAATAAAATCCTGGTCAATAGAATCCAACAATACATAAAAAAAATGATTCACCATGACCAAGTGAAATTCATAACAGGTATGCAAGGCTGGTTCAACTTAAGAAAAACAATCAATAGAATTCTTCACAATAACAAAGCAAAGACCAAGAACCACATGATCATATAAATTGCTGCAGAAAAGGCCTCTGACGAAAACCAGCACACTTTCCTGATTAAAACACTCTATAAAATAGAAATAGAAGGGAGTTTCCTCAATGTAGGAAAAAAGTAAATGCTCAAACCCGAAAGCCAACTTTGTTCTCAATGGAGAGAAATTAAAGGCATTCCCTTTGAGAACAGGAACTAGACAAAGATGTCCACTATCATTTTTCCTACTCAATATCATATCAGAAGTCTTCGTGGTAGCAATAAGACAATAGAAGGAAATAAGAGGTATCCAAATTGGCAAAGAGTAGGTAAAATTATTTCTCTCTGCAGATTATATGATGGAATACTTAGATAACCCTAATGACTCAGCAAGAAAACTACTGGACATAGTTGACCAATTCAGCAAATTGGCAAGATACAAGATCAATATACAAAAAACAATTGAATTTCTCTACAGTGACAAAGAGAATATATCAAATCACAATAGCTGATCACAAGATTAAATACTTGGGAGTAAATCTAAATAGAAACACATAAGACTTACTTAAAGGAAATTGAAAACATTACTACAAGAAACAAAAAGAGGCCTGGAAAAATTGAAGTATATCTCTATGGTCAACTGATTTTTGACAAGGAGATAAAGTCAGTTAAGTTGGGAAGTGATAGCCTTTTTTAACAAATTATTTTGGTAAATTGGAAAACAATCTCCAGAAAATTCAAACAAGACCTACACCTCACATCATACACACACACACACACAAAATCAAAGTGGATCAAGGACTAGGATTAAAGCCTAGGACTTTAAACTTCATTAGAGAAAAGCTTGGAGGAACACTAGAAGCACTAATACACAACTTGAACAGTCTTCAAAGCATACTGAAAGATGTACAACCAGGAGAGGACAAAATAGGTGAATGGAACCTTCTAAAAATTAAATTCCTATGCATGCCAAAAACTTCTCCAACAGAGTAAAACGGGAAGCCACAGACTGGGGAAAAATATTTGGTAATGACATGTCTGATAAGGGCATGCCATTATATCTAGAATTTATAAAATACATGAATGCCACAATGAGATAAAGGTAAACAATCCAATTGCAAAAAGGGTACAGTATATGAATAGACACTTCACCAAAGAAGATATTCAGATGGTGAACAAACACATGAAGACATGTTCAAAATACCTAGCTCTAAGAGGGATACAAATCAAAACGACTCTGAGATATCATCTCATCCCACTAAGAACAGCAAAATTTAACAGATCAGCAAACAACAAATGTTTGTGATGTTGTACAGAAACTGGAACCTTTCTTCACTGCTTGTGGGCATGTAAAATGGTGCAACCACAATGAAAGACAGTATGGCACTTAAGCAAAAAGTTTGAAATAGAGATTCCATTTGACCCAGTAATTCTACTACTGGGAATATACCCTAAAGTAACAGAACTGCCACCCAGCATATATATGCACACCTACATTTCTTGCTGCTTTGTTCACAAAAGCAAAGAATTGGAAACAACCCTAATGCCCATCAACAAACAAACGGATAGAGAAGCCGTGGTGTATATTTACACAATGGAATATTCTGCAGCACTGAAAAACAAAGAACTCATGAAATATTATACAAAATGGATGACCATGGAGGACATTATGCTGAGTGAAATATTCCAGTCACAAAAAGACAAATATTGCATAATGCCACTGCTATAGAACAGGGCTGATATGTGGGTTTGGGGGAACTAAGAAAAAAGGGGATAAATAACGTACACAGCATTGAAACAGATGAGGGAGAGAACCGTACAAAAGGAATATATGACTAGGCATGACAAGAGTAGCGAATAAGAGTTGCATAGTAAAGTGGTTCAGGGGGTGGGGTGGGGAACTGCATAACAATGAAAGAACTTTTTTCCCAAAGAAAAAAGCAAATGGGGTGGGGGGAGACAGGGTGGAAAATGTGCAACAATGAATGAAGGGAAATCCAAGTACTTTATAAATATTCACTAAAATTTTTTTGAAAAGCCCTCCATGTCTTCATAGAGCTATGTTGTTATGTGCCGTCGAGTCGCCTGCAACAGCCCTAAACTCTGCCCTATCTTGTGCCAATCTCACCATCTCTAACACACCTGCCATTATTACCCCAATCATTTAATCAATCCATCTCATCAAAGGTCTTACTCTCCTGTGCTGTCCCTCCACCCTCCCAAGCATGATGTCCCTTTACAAGAACAGGTCCTTTCTTGCAACATGTCCAAAATCTGTCAGATGAAGATTCAGAATCCTTGCTTCCAAGGAGCACCCAGCTTCACCCTCTCTAGGACAAACCTTTTAATTTTCCTAGCAGTCCATAGAGCTATACTAGATAAAATTTTACAAAAGAAGAAATCTCACATATAAATGAATTGTAAAACAAACTAAAATTATTAGAATATTTGGAAGCTTCCTAATCTAGGAAGCATCCACTTTCTAAATAGCATGCCTCTGGAAACTACAAACTTTGATAAATGTTGATGCTTGCAGAGGGGTTTCAGGTCTTTTGTTCATAGGGTCTCTAGGGTATAAGGTGTAACTAATCCAGGACATAATCTTCCTAAGACCATGCCATTGCTTGCTATGCTTCTGAGAGCTGGACAATGAATAAGGATGACAAGAAGAATCAATGAATCTGAGTCTTGATACTGGAGAAGAGTATTGAACATATCATGGACTGTGAAGAGGATGAAAAAAATCTGCCTAGAGAGGGTGAAACTAGGTTGTTCCTTGGAGGCAAGGATCTTGATATTATGTCTCACAAATTTGGAGTATGGTTCCAGGAAGGACCAGTTCTTGGAGAGGGATATCATGTTTGAAAGGATAAAGGGTCAGTACAAGAAAGGAAGACCATTGATGAGATGGATTGACATACCAGCTATCGTGATGAGATTACATATGTTAGAGTCAGTGAGGTTGGCACAGAAAAGGGCACGTTCCAGAGCCATAGTTCATTGGGTCACTATCAGCCAGTGTCAACTCAATGGTACATAATAAGAAAATTGGAAAGAGAGTTATTATTTTGTGGAGATCAATGTCATAAATAAAAATGTGTACTAATTGTTCAATGGAAAACCAATTTGTCCTGTAAACAAATTCAAATCAAAATAAGAAATTCTTGTTTTAAATTTAGAAAGCATATAACAGAATTAGTTTTTTAAACAAATCACTTTGGTTTCAGAGTTTTCAATTAAAGTGATTATGCTGTGTCATGGTAAGTGTGACAAGACCTGCATAACCTGATAATTTTGTCAGAGGTGCTGAATCTTTGCATTATGACCACTACTCCAGTAAAAGCTTACATTTTAGCAAGGGTCCCACAGTTGCCTTCTTGCTGGAGATTTGAATGCATATTGTTTTAAAGAGTCCAAGCTAAGAGGAAACAAAGACATGGAATTCTTTCTCAATTCTTTGCTAAATACAAGCTTGACAGTTCGATCATACAATACCTCTGGCAGAAGCGACTTAGAAATCTGCTTTTCTAAATATTGCCGTAAAGAAAATGCCATGGAACTACTTCTATATATATATACAGAGTATTTCTACTCTGTGAAATATGTGGTCACATTGCCTCAAGACCTCACTACACGGCAATTAACAATAGCAACAAAAGAACCCAGAAGATGCATAAATTATTAAATGCCTCACCCTAAACACATGATGTAAGAAATTCACTTATTGGTGATAAATCTTCTCTGAATGTTTGGTAGAATTCAACCATGAAGTCATCAGGTCTGGGTTTGTTTTTTTTTATTGTGATGGTGTCTTTTACAACCTCAATTCTTTTTTCTGTACTGGATCTGTTCAAGTTTCTACCTTTGTCTCTGTCAAAATGGATAGAGCATGAGTCTTAAGGAATTTTTCCATTTCCTATAGGTTTTCAAATTTTTTGGACCTAGCTTCTTTTATAGGTACATAGGGTTTTCAGAGGCCTGCT
>NW_006400026.1:484237-494083 GCF_000299155.1 Elephantulus edwardii
CATCTATCTCCCTTTGATCAGCCCTTCATCTGATAACTTATATATGAAGTTCCATGGCTTCTGTGATTCCAAACACATCAGCTGATGGTAGTTCCTTATGTTGGGATCAATGTCTCTGAAGTTTAGTCATAATGTTTCCCGACTAAAGGTGATGCATCCTGTTGAACTGGTGTGTAGATAGGCCCTCGGGCCGGAATGAATGTTTCGTGGTTTTTTCTTCTTTGATTACTTGGGGGAGATGGGAGGGGTCTCTAAGCTGCCCAGCCTTCAGCTTGTCAGATGCCTACCCCTTCCTCTATGAGGCCAGCCGGAACGAATGTCTCGCGGTTTTTTCATGGACTGCTAGGAAAACAAACAGATTTGTCCTGGAAAGGGTTAAACCGGGTGGTTCCTTGGAGGCAAGGATTCTGAGGCTCCCTCTAGCATACTTTGGACATGTTGTGAGGAGAGACCTGTCCTTGGAGAGGGACATCATGCTTGGGAGGGTGGAGGGACAGCGCAGGAGAGGAAGGCCCTCTATGAGGTAGATTGATTCAGTGACTGGGATAATTGGGATGGGAGACACTCCCATTGGCACAGGACAGAGCGGAGTTTAGGGCTGCTGCACATAGGGTCGCTATGAGTCGCAGGCGACTCGACGTCACATAACAACAACAGCAACAGCTTCTTTTAGTAAAACTTACCTTAAGCCAATCTCCCCCAAGTCAAGGCAACGTGCAACTTATCCTTCCATAGTTAAATGGCAATTTTGGTATTAAAGAAAACACCTAGATTATGTGTCATCTCAGGAGTCAAACAGGAAAAGAGATTTTGTGAAAGAGAGCTACAAGCAGAGGAAAGACTTTTTCAGCTGGCATGCTTAGCTGCAAGAAAGAGAGCTGAATTGAAACCCAATTCTACTTATTTTTAAAAATAGGGGGAAAGGGAACACACCCAGAATAATTTCTATGAAGTAAGTATAACCTTAATACCAAAGACAGACATATTACCAAAACAAAAAAGTACAGACCAATATCTCTTAGGAACATAAATGTAAAAAATCCTTTTTAACATCTTGGCCAATAGAATCCAACAGTACATCAAAAAATAATTCATCATAACAAAGTGGGATTGATAACCAGTATCAAAGATGGTCCAACATAATAAGAAAAACAACATAATTCACCACATTAACTAAGCAAACAGCAATAACCACATGGTTCTAGCAATCGTTGCAGAAAAGGCATTTGACAAAATCCAACACCCCTTCCTCACTAAGACAATCAGGAAAGTAGGAATAGAAGGGAATTTCCTCAAATAATGAAAATTGTATATGTAAAGCCAAGAACAAATATCTTTTCAAGGGAGGAAATAAACTAAAAACAATTTCCTTACAAACAGGGACCAGACCAGAATGCCCACTGTCCCAAATTCTATTTAATATTGTATTGGAAGTACTTGCTAGGACAAAACAAGAGAAGGAAATAAAAGGCATTCAGAAACTGGAAAAGAGATGGATAAACTGTCACTATGTGAAGATGTTATGATAGTGTACACAGAAAACCCCAAGGACTCAGAAAAAATCTTATTAGAGTTAGTGGACCAATTTAGCAGAGTCACAGGAAAAGTAAGAAGAAAGAAAGAAAGAAAGAAAGAAAGAAAGAAAGAAAGAAAGAAAGAAAGAAAGAAAGAAAGAAAGAAAGAAAGAAGCCATTTTTATGGTGCTGTGTTATGTGCCATCAACTCCGATTCAAAACGACTTTATGTACAACAGCTCTGAACCCTGCTCTATCTTGAGCCAATTTCATTGTCTCTTACACATCTACCCCCAATATCCCAGTCACTGAATCAACCAATCTCATCCAAGGTCTTCCTCTCTTTCACTGTACTTCCACCTTTTCAAGCATGATGTCTCTCTCCAAGGACTTCCTTGCAACATACGTAAAATATGTCAGACAGAGCTTCAAAATCCTTGTCTCCAAGTAGTAGCCTGGTTTCATCCTCTCCAGGATGCACCTGTTTGGTCTCATAGGAGTTAATGGTATATTCAAAACACTTCTCTAGCACCACAACTCAATTCTTCTTTTATCATCCTTAGTCATTTCATTGTCCAGCTTTCTGATGCATAGCAAGTAATTGTAAATATCATGACCTGGATCAGGAGCACCTTAGTCTCTAGACTGACATCACTGCTCTTCAGTACACTGTAGAGGCCCCTGACAGCAACTTTTCCCAATTCTAATTTTTGATTCCCGGCTGCTGGTACCAAGAAAGTAGATTGGGTGCCAAGCAAGCTGATGCTGTAAACAATCTCATTCTCTTCTCCATATATCAAGAAGCTTCCAAATTCCCCAGTAGTGAGAATCTCTGTTTTCTTGATGCTGAGATTTAATTAATACTGAAGTCTGAAGTCCTTGACTTTCTGCAGCAAATGCTTCAAGTCATCCTCAGTATCAACAAGCAAGGCTCTATCATCTGCATCATGCAGGTTGTTGATGAGTCTTCCTCTAATCCTGATACCACACTTCTCCTCATACAGCCCATCCTCCCAGATGATCTGTTCCACATATAGATCAAAAAACTATGGAGATAGGATGCATCCCTGCAATACACCTTCCCTGAATTTGAACTATGCACTGTTTCCTTGCTCTGTTCTGATGATTGCAAGTATAGGCATTGCAATCAAGTGTTCTGAGATTTTCAATCTTCTCAGAGTTAGCCAGAATTTTTTGTGATCCATACAGTCAAATGCCTTTGCATAATCCAGCTGACATTGGCTATAATGTCTCTAGTACCATGACCTCTACTGAACTTAGCTTGCATATCTGGCAGTTCTCTGTTGATATGTTGTTCCAGTTGTTTTTAGATAACTTTAGCCAGATCTTGCTTTTATGTGATATTCTTGATATCATTTGATAATTTTATACTCTATCAGGTATTTATTAAAATGGGAAAAATATGGATCTCTTCCAATTAGTTGACCAAGTGGTTATTGTCCAGATTTCTTTGCACAAACTGATGAGTGTGTGCAGGACAATATCTGTTTGTTAAATATGTCAATTGATATTTTCTCAATTACTGGGGCCCTGGTATTTTGCCAATTCCTTCAGAGCAGCTTGAAAGTCTTCCTTCATCACAATATGCTCTTGATAATACATTATTTCAATAAATTTTTCTGTGTCAGCCAATTTTTTGGTATAGTAACTCTGTGTATTTCCTTCCATCTTCTTTTAATTTTTCTGGGACATTCAACATTCTGTTCACAGCAGCCTTACGTATTGCATCTTCAGTATTGAGTAGCCAACCACAAATTGAGATACTTAGGAATAAATATAACCAGAGACACAAAAGACCTTTACCAAAAAAAACCTTATAAACAAACCCAACAACTACAAAACATTCTGTGAGAAACAACAAAATAACTAAATAAATGAAAAATGTTCCCTGCTCATGGACAGGAAGACTCAATATAATAAAAATGACAATCCTACCAAAATCAATCTACCTGTTCAATGCAATCCCAATATAGATATCAAATTCATTTTTCAAGGAGATAGAAAATACAATTGTCAAGTTTATTTATAGAGGAAAAAACACCCTGAATAAGCAAAGTACTTCTGAAAAAAAATGAAGTAGAAGTCATAGCACTCTCTGAATTTAAAACCTATGCACAGCTATAATAACCAAACAACCTGGTACTGGTACAGTGCCAGGAACGTAGACTAATGAAACAAAATGGAGAACCCAGTAATGAACTCACCTATTTAGAGTTCTGAAGATAAAAGGTGTCAGTTTGGAGACTAAGGTATGTCTGATACAGGCCATGGTCTTTGTAGTCACTTGCTATGTGTCAGAGTGCTGGACAATGACTAAGGATTACAGAAGAATTGATGCTTTTAGGTTGCGATGCTAAAGAAGAGTGTTAAACATACTGTAGACTGCAAAGAGAACAAAAAAGGTCAATATGAGAGAGAGTGAAACCAAGATGCTCCCTAGAGGAAAGGATTTTGGTACATGGCTACCAGGGACTAGTCTTTGGAGAAGAACATCATGCTTAGAAGGATGGAGGGACAGAGGAAAAGAGGAAGACCCAGGATAAAATGAATTGGCTCCGTGATAGGAGAAACGGGATTAGGTCTCTTGGAGATGATAAGATTGGCTCAGAAAAGGGCAGAGTTCAGAGCTATAGCAAAATACTACAATGAAATGTGCGAGGAGCTAGAGTCGGAAAATCAAAGGGCCAAACTCGTTCAGCATTTCTTAAGCTCAAGGAACTGAAGAGCAAATTCAAACCTTGAGTTGCTACAATCAAGGATGCTTTAGGCAGAATGTAAAATGATCCAGGAGGTATCAAAAGATGGAAGGAATATACTGAGTCATTGTACCAAAAGGAATTGGCAGATACAGAAGAATTTAATGAAATAGCATTTGAGCCAGAGCCTATGGTGATGAAGGCAGAGGTTCAAGCTGCTTTGAAGGAAATAGCAAAAAATAAAGCCCCCGGAATAGATGGTATACCAATTGACATATTTCAGCTAACAGATGCTGCCGTGGATGTGCTCACCAAGCTGTGCCAAGAAATCTGGAGAACAACCACTTGGCCAACTGACTGGAAGAGGTCTATATTTGTTCCCATCCAAAAGAAGGGCGACCCAACTGAGTGTGGAAACTACAGAACAGTATCATTGATTTCACATGCAAGCAAGATTCTGCTAAAGATTATCCAAAAATGACTGGAACAGTACATCAGCAGAGAATTGCCAGAAGTCCAGGCTGGGTTTAGAAGGGGTAGTGGTACTAGGGATATTGTAGCTGATGTTAGATGGATCTTAGCTGAAAGCAGAGAATACCAGAAAAATGCCTATCTGTGTTTCATTGACTATGCAAAGGCATTTGACTGCGTGGATCATAACAAACTGTGGCTGACTCTGAGAAGAATGGGAATCCCAGAACATTTAATCGTGCTAATGCGAAACCTTGGACCAAGAGGCAGTAGTCAGAACAGACCAGGGCAACACTGCATGGTTCAAAATTGGGAAGAGTGTATGTCAGGGATGTGTCCTACTATTTCCATACCTTTTCAACCTGTATGCAGAGCAGATTATCCGAGAGGCTGGGCTCTATGAGGAGAAGCATGGCGTTAGTATTGGTGGACGGTCTATCAACAATCTGCGTTATGCAGATGACACAACCTTGCTCTCTGAAACTGAGGAGGACCTCATGCACTTACTGCAGAGGGTCAAGGACTGCAGCCTTCAGTATGGACTGAGGCTCAATGTCAAGAAGACAAAAATTCTCACCACTGGACCAATCGGTAGCATCAGGATGGATGGTGAAGAGATTGAGATTATTCACAGTTTCAGTTTGCTCGGCTCCACCGTCAACACTCTTGGCACCAGTAGCCAGGAAATCAAAAAACGTATCGCGATGGGAAAGTCTGCTGTTAGGGACCTCTCTAAAGTACTCAAGAGCAACAGTGTCTCTCTGGAGACTAAGGTGCGCCTGATACAGGCCATGGTTCTTACAATCACTTGTTATGCATCAGAGAGTTGGACGATGACTAGGGAGTATTGACGCCTTTGAGCTGTGGTGCTGGAGAAGAGTATTGAATGTACCATGGACTGCCAAGAAAACAAACAGATTCAACCTAGAGAGGATTAAACCAGGCTGCTCCTTGGAGGCAAGGATTCTGGGGCTTCATCTGACATACTTTGGACATGTTGTAAGGAGAGACACATCTTTAGAGAGGGACATCATACTGGGTAGAGTAGAGGGACAGTGCAGGAGGGGAAGACCCTCTATGAGGAGGATTGATTCAGTGACTCGGGTAATCGGAATGGGTGTGTCAGAGGCAATGAGATTGGCACGGGATAGAGCACGGTTTAGGGCTGTTGTACAGAGGGTCGCTATGAGTCGCAAACGACTCGACGGCACATAACAACAACAACATGAGCTGCAGGCAACTTGAAGGCACATAACAAGAACACAACATCTATAGTCAACTGATATTTGACAAGGAAATAAAACCTATCAAATGGTGAAAATGATAATTGCTTTAATAAATTGTACTGGCAAAACTAGACTGCAGAAAGCTGAAACAGGATCTACATCTCACACTATACACAGTAATATACTCAAGGTGGATTAGAGACCTGGAGGTAAAGCACAAAACCATAAAGTTCATAAGAAACAAACTGAGACCAACCTTAGAACTCCTAGTCAATGGTTTAAAGAGGCTGCCAAATATAGCGAGACATACACAATCTGAAGAGGATAAAATTGATGAATGTGACATTCTCAAGATTAAATCTCTGTGCTCATCAAAAACTTGGGGTTTTGGTTTTTCTTCCCCCAGTCTTGTAAGATCTGCTGTATTGGGAGATTTTTGATCTGTGTTTTTCAAAAATGTTGTTGTTGTTGATGATATTGTTGTTGTGCGCTTTGGGGGTCCTCTCTAAAAAACAGTTTTTTAAATCTATATTTTAGAATAACACTGTTCATAAAAATTTTGCTTAAAGTCTGTTTAAGGAGCCAGGTTGCTGTTTACTGAGAAATTGTTATGAAAGTTAGTCTTAAGCTTACTTCTTGTTGTTATTGTTAAGTGTTGTTGAGTCATAGATGACTCATAGTAACCTTATGAATGAAAAAACCTGAACACTTGTATAACTTTTACAGTTTCTCGATGTTCATAGAATTTCTGAAGGTAAGCCATTACAGCACAAAATTCAGAATCTGGCTTCCTCTCAGAGTCTGATAAGGTTTGGGTCAAGTTCTCTTTGTTTATTTCCTTTACTAAGTGATCCAAGATTTTATTTTCAACATGGGCATTCTCCACAGAGTCTATACCTTTAGTCTTTTTATGCTCTGTTACCTGCTTCTTTGTTGTTTTCAATTCTTGTCTGTGAAGTGACCAAATTTTCTTTGTGGTTATCTCATGGTGGATAATCCAATTTTGAGCCGCTGTTATCTTTTGCTGGAAGGCTTACAATTTAGGTTAGAGGAAATACATCCTGAAGTTCTGCTGAGAAGTTTTGGTGGCTCCATCTTTACTTTCTAGGTCCAAGTGAGATTGGTAGGTCTAGGCTGGGGCTTAAGCCTAGTGGAACTTGTAGTCTTAATAGACACAAAAAGATGTTTGGTAATATCCTTTTTAGGTGTAGTAGTCATTTCCATCTATATGAGGAAAAATCATTCAAAGGGATGGTCTTTATAAGAATCTATGTGGCATCAGGATTGAAGGAAGACTCATGAACAAACTATATTATGCAAATGACACAACCTTGCTTGCTGAAACTGAGGAGAACCCGAAGAATTTTATTTAGAAGGTCAAGGACTGTGGTCTTCAATAGGGATTGAAGCTCAACATCAAGAAAACAAAGATTGTCACCACTGGGCTAATTGACAGCACCATGAGAGATGGAGAAGAGATCGAGGTCCTTAACAATTTCTCCTTGTTTAACTCCACAATCAATGCTAGATTGAGAAAGTATGGGATTTGGGCAGACATTGTTAGCTCTTAGATAAGATGTGGTCTTTTGGCACTTCAGCTTGCCTACGGATGCCAGGTAGCACTGAGCTACCATCATTCCTGTGAGAGCCCCAAGCTGATATTTAGCTTCTCCATCGTCTCTTTACATATGTAATAAATATAATTCCTGAGTGTTCTATTAGGTGAGATACATGTATATAGTCACTGTTCATTGCTTTTTTTACCCTTTTTTAATATTGTTGTTGTTGTTGTTGTTATGTGCCATTGAGTCGCTTACAACTCATAGTGACCCTTTGCACAACAGCCCTAAACCCTGCTCTATCCTCTGCCAATCACACTGCCTCTGACACACTCATCCCGATTACCCAAGTCACTGAATCAATTCACCTCATAGAGGGTCTTCTCCTTCTGCGCCATCCCTCCACCCTCCCAAGCATGATGTCCCTCCCCAAGTACCTCTCCCTCCTTACAACATGCCCAAAGTATGTCAGATGAAGCCTCAGAATCCTTGCCTTCAAGGAGCAGCCTGGGTTAACCCTCTCCAGTATGAAACTGTTTGTTTTCTTGGCAGTCCATGGTACATGCAATACTCTTCTCCAGCACCACAGCTCAAAGTAATCAATTCTCCTTCTATCTGCCTTAGTCATTGTCCAACTCTCTGATGCATAACAAGTGATTGCAAAGACCATAGCCTGTATCTGGTGCACCTTAGTCTGTAGAGTGACACCATTGCTCTTCAGTACCCTGGACAGGTCCCTAACAGCAGACTTTCCCATCACAATATGTTTTTTTTAAATTTCCTGGATACTGGTGACAAGAGTGTTTACCATGGAGTCAAGCAGACTAAAGTTGTTAACAATCTCAATCTGTTCACCATCCATCCTGATGCTGCCAATTGGTCCAGTGGTGATAATCTTTGTCTTCTTGGCATTGAGCTTCAATCCATACTGAAGGCTGCAGTCCTTGACCCTCTACAGCAAGCATTTCAGGTCCTACTCAGTTTCAGCAAGCAGAGCGTGTCATCTGCATTACTCTGATTTATTTACAAAGTTTGAATCCATTGTTTTTCACAAAAGATGCTTCTCATTTCTTTCACCCCACCCACACATCGACTTATATAGCCCTATGTTTAACACCCTACTCCCCATTTTCTCCCCTCTATTTCCACCCTCCACTCCCACCTTGTATTGTCATATACATTCTACAATAATGGTTTTAAATGTTCATTCTCTTTTTAAAAAGTTATTCACATAGTTGGTGAATTAACTCAGTCCCACAAGGACAAATATTGTATAAAATTCTTATTGTAGAATGCGTATGCAGATCCAAGGGTGGAGAGAGTGGAAGCAGAGGGATGAGAAAGGAGGAGGGGGGAGATTTAATCATGGGATTGTACAATTTGATGGGTGGGAGTTGAGGGAAATGGAAAGAATCTGGTCTGAAAAACAATGTATTCAAATATTATAAATAAACTACTAGATATATGTAAAAGAAAAACCAATGCACATAACTAAACACAATCTAAATGAAAGATTATATAAGACAAAATATGCATGCATAAAACACAAGGTATATGAATGATTGTATGAAAAACAATAAAAATCAAAGAAAGGGGGAAGTTATTCACAAAGAATACATTGACTTTTCAAAATTATGCTATGCACATTCTGGCCTCATTCCTGTCATTATTGACCATATTTTCCAACTGGGTAGACATTTTTGTTCCCAACTATTGTATTCCATTCACTAATTATTATTAATGCATCTTGATTTCATGTTCAATCTATTTCATATTGCAGAATTGGTAGAAATCTTCCATTTCTTTATTTTATATTTTAGTGGTTTCTTGGCATATTTGAATAATAGTTGTATTAATAGGTCTTCTTTGTATTAGTATGGATATTAACATGTCTCTCACAGCCATGTAATTCAGGATATATCTTGAAATGTTATTATTTTTTTAGTTAATGAATATTATATCATTCCTCTTTAGTTTCTCATTCCCAGCATTACAGACTGTCTTCAAATTACTTATGCTTGTCTATCTCTGTTTACTAATGCCTAGAATTCTGATCTTTTAGTGTCTGTTTCATTTTTTATAACTTTTCATTTTCCCTGATTCAGACATCATATATTCAATGTTCTAATAATTAATGGAGGTTTGCAGCTGCTTCTCTTCATTGTGAGTCTTTTTCCCCCTATAATTATATTTTATTAATTTTCATAAACATTTACAGAGATTCTGGGCTTCCACTCATTCATTGCTGCACCACTCTCTCCACCCTCCTCCCAGTTTGCTCTTGTCCAAATGCCACAGTGCTTGTCAAAGCCAGTTCTGATTAATCTTCTTTGTCAGTGTATCCTTTGCCATTCCCTAT
>NW_006400026.1:494873-496494 GCF_000299155.1 Elephantulus edwardii
GTCAAATGGTATCTCTATTTGCAACTTTTTGAGAAAGCGCCATACTGCTTTCCACAGGGGTTGCACCATTTTACACTCCCACCTTCGTTGTGAGTCTTATCAACAAATGAAATGAAGGGTTTTTTTACTGGATGAAAGATTTACTCCATCTGAGACACAAAAGCAGTCCCTACTTTGAGGAGGCAATTCTTCCACAGTTGCATTTGGAGTGCTTTCTAACTTGAAAAATTCATCTTGTGCCACAATACAGAGCATTTTTCCAATGTTACTTGTACAGTGTTTGAGGACACCTTCTTTCAGAAATGGAAGGCAAATTCTGCTTCTTGGTCCGTCTGGAGACTCTGATGAAACCTGCCCACCATGGGTGATTCTGCTGGTATTTGCAATACTGGTAGAATAGCTTCCACTATCACAACATTGTGGACAGAAAACAGACAGATGAGTGGTGATGTAAATACAGCAGGACAAACATTGGACGAAGGGTAGAATGTTATGACAAGTCTTAAATCCTTGGGTCAGATAGCATAAAGGAGATTTCTTGTACTCATATAAGTGGCCAGTCTGATGAACTTACAGTCTGCAGTGGTTAAAAATTACAAATCTAGTTATCAATTTAACAGGTTAATTTCTAAAGTCCATAGAACCAATGTCTGATGATGACAAAGGCAGATGGAAAATCGAGATTTGGCAAAAAAGTAGAGAGTTTTGCTATAACATAAAAATATATTGGCTGTAAGTCTCACGCCAAGAAAAGTCCTTTTCAGTTGACTGGCTGAATATAGCAGCTCTCATCACAGAGTATTACATGATACCAGATATTAATATGAAGAATGACCATACCTTAACTGTCAAAAAACTGAAAGCCCAGTCAAGTTGATGCACAGCCTTAGCTATCAAAAACATCTTTAAAAAGAGAGCAAGACTATTTATTGTATAAATAGAAGGGCTATTTTGAATTTTGGTGCTGGAAAAGAGTATTCAATATCCCATGGACTTCCAAAAGAATAATCTTATAGGTCCTAGAAAGGGTGCAGCCAGAACACTCCTTAGAGGAAAGGATGATGAGGCTTCATCTTTCACACTTTGGACACAGAACTAGGTGAGGTTATTCTTTGGAAAGGGGCATCATGCTCAGAAAGACGGAGGGTCAACAAAAAAGATAAGTCTCCCAACAAGATGGATTGACATCGTGACTTCAACTCTGGCCTCCAGTATCTCAGAGATGATGAGGATGGAACAGTATAGAGTGGGTTTCAGATTGGCTGTTCATAGGGTCACTATGAGTTATACTCAACTTGAAGGCACCTAAGAACAACAATTAGTAAGATATATACAAAATTCCAAGGGAGTAAGGGAATGGAGGGGAGAAGCTGAGGGGCCTTGGAAATCATGAGGTTGCAGAGGTTAGTGGGCAGAAAAATTAGGAAAAAGAAGAAAGATTTATTCCATATTATATCAAATATCATATATCATATATCATATATCATATATCATATATCATATATCATATATCATATATCATATATTATATATTGTTGTTGTTGTTGTTGTTATGTGCTGTCGAGTCGTTTGCGACTCATAGCGACCCTATACACAACAGCCCTAAACCCTGCTCTATCCT
>NW_006400026.1:497469-514391 GCF_000299155.1 Elephantulus edwardii
ATAGACATTCTTCTGGTATTCTCTGCTTTCAGCCAAGATCCATTTAACATCAGCAACAATATCCCTAGTACCACGACCCCTTCTAAACCCAGCCTGGACTCCTGGCAATTCTCTGCTGATGTGCTGTTCTAATCTTATCTAATTATGTATTCTATATTCTACATTATATATAAGGGTATATATAATTAGTATAGTTGATATAAAATGAAATAAAATAAATAGACTGATAAATATATTTTATAATTGATATATGAAATCAAGATATCAGATATATAGTCAAACATGAGAATATGTCGAATTCCCCTATCAATCAAAAAAATGAAAATTTATTATCAGAAACTTCTCAAGAGAGCTTTTCACAGAAATTAATCTTATTGAAAAATCAGTGAAAATAAAGTCACATAAAAAAAATCTTGATTGTGATATTTTAAACTACCAAATGTAAAGAACAAATCTTTATGCTTTCGGAAAGAAAAAGTCACAGAGATTTCTTCAGCTACAACTGATTTATTTAGGAACAACGGTTACCAGTTGTGTGTTTTTGTTGGGTTTTTTTATTATTATTATTGCTGTGTACTATCCAGTTGTAACTGACTCATAGCTGATCCTCCAGAGGGTTTTCAAAGGCAGTAATTACAAAAGAGATTGTCCTCCTTTCTCATGCACAGCAGCTTGTAAGATTCAAAGGCATACATTTGCAAAGGCAGTGCAATTCCTAACCACTTAA
Organism: Elephantulus edwardii; assembly: GCF_000299155.1. Classification (NCBI taxonomy): domain Eukaryota; kingdom Metazoa; phylum Chordata; class Mammalia; order Macroscelidea; family Macroscelididae; genus Elephantulus; species Elephantulus edwardii. The sequence continues at coordinate 498,197 of NW_006400026.1, forward strand.
CAGATAATAAATGGCTAAGTCTAAAGGAAACAATCTGTAGCGTGCATGATTTTTTCTACAGCCTTGTCAAAATCAGAAAACGGTGCAAAAATGAATTCAAAATGGCAATCTCAGCAACAAAAATTATACTTTTTCACTTATTCTTAGAAATTTAGCAGAAAAACGCTTTACTAAAAGTAGAAAATAAGTAAATAAATTTTTAGACATGAAACTCATAAGATGAAAAGGGATCAGGTAGTTAGCTATGAGATCTAGCAGGAGGTTTGCTGCCACGCCAAGAGCTTTGTAACCATTATGCCTTAACTGATACTATTTGAAGAGACCCCTCACACCAGCAGCATCAGCAACACTTGGGAGCTGGGAACTTGTTGTAAATGTAAAGTCTCAAGTTACATCCCAAATTTACCAAATCAAAATTTCTGGTAGTGATCCCGGTAGTCTGTGTCTAACAAGTCAATCTTTCTCTTTTTCCACTCTCTCTGTCTCCAGGACTCCTTAGGCTGTCATGTTAGCACTGTGGTTCTGAGAGCTTCTACCTCCTCTCTTAAAACTGGAAAGAGTCCTCTATTACTAGCCCAGGGGTAGTACACTCTTATATTCTACCCACATCTATGTAAATAGTGTCTTGATTAAACTGATGTCAAATTGCTGAAATTGAATGCAACATCTGTTTCCTGCTAGGATGTTAACTGGTACAGTAATTGATACTGAAAATAGTTTTAGGAAAGAGGCCCTCAACATTAAATCTTAGAATTGGTGCTCTCTCTCCTTGCCCTAGGGAAGGGGGATATAATATAAGCCACCAAAAGCATATGGGGACTATGATTACTCAAAAACAGAATAGGAAGAAGGGCAAGTAGAGGGCAAGCTGGTAGAAAAATCCGTTACTTATAGCTCTAGTGATAATATGGACAAGAATAAAGTGGCATTAGGTGGCTTTTCTGATTGCTCTGTGGTAGTGATTATCAACTATTGGTGATTTTCCTTTCTAGGAGGCATTTGGCTGTGTCTGAAGACACATTTGTTTATCATGTCTTTAAGCATTAATTGGGCAGGGGAAGATACGCTGTTAAATATCCACTAAAGACAAGACATTTCCGGCTAGAATGAATTACTGAACCCAAAATGTCAATAATGATGAGGTAGAGAAATTGCTCTAGAGAAAGTTGAAAAATAGTAAGACCATTCCATAAAAACCATGAGTAATTATTAGAAAGTCTCAATAACAAGCTTAAAAGAGCTCCCCGTCTTCTGAAACATGGATAGACAGGACTGGATATCAAGCTCATAATCTGATTGAAAGGTATTTGAGCACCAAGAAAATACTTCACCCTTTTAAGTCTCAAACACATCAAAGAAAAGCCCTGCTGGAAAAACAACAACAAAAACTGGAATTTTTGACATGGCACAGGAATATTTTGACTCAAGTCTTCTGAATCTCATGGAAGTGGAAAAAGCCCCACAATTTCCCCATAAAAAGATTCACCATATTTCCATTACATTAAAACTTATAAAAGACTTTACCTGAGCCAATAGCCTTGTGAGTTGATGCTACATCTTGGAGTGCGTCCTTAATACCATTTCTATAGCTAATAATTAGAGTTAAATTGAAACATAATCAGGAGAAAAGTTCAAGACCTCTGGAAAGAAATAAAATGTTGTAACATACCATGGAAACAATTCTAACTCAAATCAACCCTGTTCTACAAGACAGAATGGAACTTCATCATAGTTTCCTAGGTTGCAACCTTTGCAGAAACAAATCAACAAATCTTTTCTCTTGCAGAGAAAAGTTCAAACCACAGATCTCTCAGTTTGCAGTCAACCATACTAACTATTGTGCCATCAGGGACTCTTAAATGAATATACATCCCCTAAGATTATAGAATTATGCCAGTCATTGGCAAAAGCCCAGGGAATGTGTGAGAGAGTGTATTCTAATGTGTCAGAATGAGGAGAGTGAAAACATAAGTTTTGGGCAGGCAGACAATAGTCAATAAAATATCTGTACTCATATAAGAGTTGGAATGTAATGTTTTTTACTCAAGCACATTGGAGTTAAATAAATAATTTACTAGTCTGGCTAATGTTGAAGAGGTACACTAATGATCTGGAGTGCTCTTTAGAGGCAAGAAAGATGTGACTGCCTCACATACTTTGGGCATGTTGCTAGGGTGGGATATTTCTTGGAGAAGAACATGTTACTGGGAAAGGCAGAGGGTCAGTGAAGGATACGAAGACCCTCAACCAGATGGATTGACACCGTGACTGACACAATGGGCTTTTGTGTGTTGGAAAGTGTGAGGATAGCACAGGATAGAACAGGATTCAGCTCTTTTGTTCATAGGATCACTATGAGTCCTACTTTACTCAATGGCACCTAACAACAACAACAACAAAGTGGAGATGGTACAACTTTTTTCACATTTTCTAACAGTAAACTTTTGCATGTATAAGAATTTCAGGAAGTTTCAAAATTGGCTTTGGAGAGAGACCAGAAAGATGGGGACTGCTGCATGGTTAGCAGCAGCCTTGGGGGCCTCCAATGTGAGAGAAAACCTCTTTCTTGCTCTAATTTTCAGATTTCTGAAAGAGAAACACTTATGGCTTTATGATTTTACAGATGTGAAAGATATTCAAAATAAGAATTTCTATTCTGTAGATACAATTAACAAAGTACTGAAGTCCCTAAAAAAGAAAAAGAATTTAAAAAAAAAAGAATCTTGTGGGGAACTTTGTAAAAATATACAATAATTTGTTCTACTCTTGGAGGCTTGTTATCATTTCTCCCTATCTATTTATCTGTATATAGAGCAACTTGTTCTAGAAGTTGTTGTTGTTGTTATGTGCCGTCGAGTCGCTTGTGACTTAGCGACCCTATGTACAACAACCCTAAACTCCACTCTGTCCTGTGCCAATCGCACCATCTCAGATACACCCATCCCAATTGCCCCAGTCACTGAATCAATCTGTCTCATCGAGGGCCTTCCCCTTCTGCGCTGTCCCTTCGCCCCTAGAATGTATGAAAAAGAATGTGACTTCAGGATTGGAGAAAGACTCTTCAGTAACCTTCGTTATGCGGATGGCACAACTTTGCTGGCTGCAGCCTTCAATGTGGTTTGTATTTTAACATCAAGAAAACAAAAATTTTTGCCACTGGACCAATAAGCAATATCAAGAAAGACAGAGAAAAGTTTCAAACTGTCAATTACTTCAACTTAACTTAGATCCACAAGCAATAAACTTGTTACCAGCTGTCAGGAGATCAGGTGACATATTACAATGGGAAACTCTGCACTCAGGGAACTCTCCAAATTATTGAGAAGCAATGATGTAAGTTTGAGGACAAAGGTGCACCTGTGTCAGGCCATGGTCTTTTGAGTCACTTTTGATGCATCTGAGAGCTGGACAGTGACTAAGGATGGCAGAAGAATTGATGTCTTTGAACTGTGATGTTGAGGAAGAGTACCAAAGATCCTATGGGGGAAAAAAACCAAACAAAAAAACCCAAACAAAACAGATCTATATTTGAGATGATGCAGTGAGACTGCTTTTAGGAAACAAAGAAAATAAAGCTTTGTCTCACGACATTGAACATGATGCTAGGAGAGGTTATTTCTTGGAGAGGGACATAATGCTTGAAAAATAGAAGCCCCTCAGCTAGGTGGATTGACACAGTGACAGCAGCAATGGATGTGAGTGTGTCAGATTGTGAACATGGAACAAGCTAGGAAAGGGTTCAGAACTGTTGTTCATAAGGTCTCTGTGAATTGTATTTTACTTGATAGTTCCTAACAACAACAACAGCTGGGAGGCATCTGGCAGTTTAGTTGGTGGTAGAATTCTTTCTTTCCATGTAAGAGAAACAGGTTTAATTCCTGGCAAGTGTATCTCAAGATTAGTCATCACTCATGATTAACTTTTGCTACTATGCTGAACAGCTTTGTGGTTCTTAAAGATACAGTCTCCTCCTTTGCTATTTACAGCCTCAGAAAACAAACAGAGTGTCTGTCAGCTACAAGTCAGTTCTGATTTAACAGCACTTGTTGCAGAAGATCAAAGAATAGAGCTTTCAATATAAGTTGAATCTCAATGTCAAGAAAACAAAGATTCTTAACACTGGACCAATAGACAACATCATGATAAATGGAGAAAAATTTGAAATTGTCAACAATTTCATCTTACTTGGATCCACAACTAACACCCTTGGTTCCAACAGGCAGGAAATCAGAAGACATGTTGCACTGGGAAAGTCTGCAATTAGGGACATTTTCAAATTACTGAGGAATAATGATTTCAGTTCGAGGACTGAGGTATATCTGATTCAGTCTATAGTCTTTTCAATCATTTATTATGCATCTGAGAGCAGGACAATGAATAGGATGACAAAAGAATAGTTGATGCCTTTGGGTTGTGGTGATGGAGAAGAGTGCTGGACATCCCATGGACTCCCAAAACAACAAATAAATGTGGCTCGGAAAGGGTGCAGTCAGAGTCCTCTTTGGAGGCAAGAATAATTAGGCTTTACTTTGGACTTGTTGCTAGGAAAAGCTATTCCTTGGAGAGGGACATGATACTCAGAAAGCTGGAGGGTGAGCAAAGGAGAGTATGACACTCAACCAGGTGAAGTGACATAATGAGTACTGCAATTTGATCTAGTGTGTCAGGAAGTGTGAGAATGGCATAGGATAGAACAAGGTTTAGATTTTTTGTTTATAGGGTCGCTATGGGTCAGAATCTACTCGACAGCACCTAAAAACAAGCAATATATCCAGGATGTGAGGGTGTACATGGGTGTAATATGAGTTCCCCTTTCTATGAACTAGGGAAAATACTGGTCCATCTTTGTTTCTTTTCCAGTCCAGGATACATAATGAGGAAATATATACCTTTACCTACTAAAATTGTTCCTGTGATTGCTTCCTAATCAAAGGAGTAAAAGTTACTAGGAAAGCTATTGGAAATACTCCCTTTCTCACTAATCTCACCAAAAAAGTAAGTCAAAATTAAATACATCTACTATAGAGAATTTCTTTTCTCCATATGTGTTTGCTCCTATTCTCAAGAAGGGTATCTAATGGAGTGTGGACATTATAGAACAATATAAAATAATTATAATCACATGCAAGAAAAATAGTGGTGAAGATCTTCTAAAAATATCTATATAGTTCATTGGCTAAGAACTGCCAGAAGTTCAAGTTTTGTTTAAAAGAGACTCTGACACAGAGATATCAATGCTAATGTTACTTGGATCCTGGCTAAAAGCACAGAATACCAGAATATCTGTTTGTGATTTATTTATGATGCAAAAACATTTGACTGTGTTGATCATAACAAATTATGGCTGACATTGAGAAGAATGAGAATCCCAGAATGCTTCATTGTGCCCATATGGAACCTATACCTAGACTAAAAGCTATTGTCCATACAGAACAAGGGAACATTGTTGTTGATGTTATTGTGTGCCTTGGAGTCTCCTGCGAATCATAGAGACTCTATGTACAACAGCACTAAACCCTGCCCTATCCTGTGCCAATCTCACTGTCTCTGACATACCTACCTCCAATACCTCATCACTAAATCAATCCATTTCATCGAGGGTCTTCCTCTCCTGCACTGTCCCTTCACCCTCCCAAGCATGACATCCCTTTCCAAAGACTGTTCCCTCCTTGCAACATGTTCAAAATATGTCAAATGAAGCTTCAGAATCTTTGAATCCAAGGTGTAGCCTGGTTTAAGCCTCTCCAGGCTGAACCTATTTGTTCTCTTAGCAGTTCATGGTATATTCAATTACAACTTCACAGCTCAAAGGCCTCAATTCACCTCCTATCATCCCTAGTCATTGTCCAGTTGTCTGATGAATAGCAAGTGATTGCAAAGACCATGGTCTGTATCAGGCGCACCTTAGTCTCCAGACTGACATCATTGCTCTTCAGTACTTTGGAGAGGTCCCTAACAGCCGACTTTCCCATCACAATATGTCTTTTAATTTCCTGTCTGCTGGTGCCAAGAGTGTTGATTGTGGAGCCAAGCAAACTAAAGCTGTGAACAATCTCAATCTCTTCACCACCTATTATGATGCTGCAGATCAGACCAGTGGAGAGAATCTTTGTTTTCTTGATATTGAGTTTCAATCCATATTGAAGGCTATAGTCCTTGTCCTTCCACAGTAAGCTTTTCAGGTCCTCCTCAGTTTCAGCAGGCAGGGTTGTGTTATCTGCATAGCACAGATTGTTGATGAGTCTTCCTCTAATCCTGATGCCACATTTCTCCTCAGAGAGCCCAGCCTTGCAGATAATCTCTTCTGCATATAGGTTGAAAAGGTATGGAGATAGGACACATCCCTGGCATATACCTTTCCCAATTTTGAACCATACGGTGTTCCCTTGCTCTGTTCTGACAACTGTTTCCTGATCCAAGTATAAGTTTCATATTAGCATGAACAAGTATTCTAGGATCCCCATTCTTCTCAGAGTTAGCCACAGTTTGTTGTGATCCAAACAATCAAATGCCTTTGCATAATCAATGAAACACAGATAGACATTCCACTCGTACTCCTTGCTTTCCAGCCAAGATCCATCTATATTAGCTACAATATCCCTAGTACCATGACCCCTTCTAAACCCAACCTGCACTTCTGGCAGTTATTTGTGGATGTGCTGTTTCAGTTATTTTGGGATAATCCTCAGCAGAATCCTGCTTGCGTGTGATATTAATAATATTGTTCAATAATTTCCACACTCTGTCAGATCACCTTTCTTTGGAATGGGAAGAAATATAGATCATTTTCAGTCCATTGGCCAAGTGATTGTCCTCCATATTTCTTGGTACAGCTTGGTGAGCACATCTAAGGCAGCATCATTTAGTTGAAATATGTCAGTTGGTATATCATCAATTCCTGGGTGCTTGTTTTTTGCCAGTTCTTTCAAAGCAGCTTGAACTTCCTCTTTCATCACCACAGGCCTTTGCACATATGTTGTTTCATGAAATTCCTCTGTGTCTGCCAAATCCTTTTGGTACAATGACTCTGTATGTCTATTCTTTCCTTCTCCTTTTAATGCTTCTTGGATTTTTTCCAAATCTGTGTGCTTTCTTTTAGACCTTTTGGAGAAGTTTTTTGATATGCATAGATATTTGATTCTTAGAAGGTCCGGTTCATCCACTTTATTCTGTTTTGGTTGTAGGTTTCACACTATGCTTGGAAATCTGTTCATGCTATGGATTAGGGCTTCTAGAGTTGTTCCTAGGTTTTTTTTGATGATTTTTATAGTCTTTGTCTTTACTCCTAGAGTCCTGCTCCACTGTGAGTTATTTGTTTTGTTTCTGTTCTGTATGCTGTGAGGTGTGAGTCTTGCTTAAATTTTCTGCAGATGATTTTCCAATTTTTCCAACAAAATAAAGAGACAGTGCCATTTATCCACTTAACTGATTTGTCTTTGTCAAAATCAGTTTACCATAGGTATGTGAGTTGATTTCTGAGTTCTCAATTCTATTCCATTGATCTGTCAGTGTACCATGCTATCTTAACCATGGCTGTGTAGTAGGACTTGAGATCAGGGAGTGTGATGATTCCTATATTGTTTCTCTTTTCAGCTGTTCTTTGTTTATTCATGGTCTCTTCTTTCCACCAAACTTGATGCCATATTCTTCTTCATAGCAACAGAAATGAAGCTGGAGAGAATTACAGGATCCTGCATGGTTAATGGCCTATTCATTACAAACACTTTTTATAAGAAACATAAACAGCAAGTATACACATCGACTTGACCTGATGGTACACACAGGTCTACATCAGGGCTTCACCTGCTTGACTACATCTGCTGAAAAAAATCATTAAAGAGGCTCAATATCCGCTGCTAAAACTAGGCCAGGTGCTGATATTGGAAAAGACCATCAACTACTTATAGGCAAATTCAAACTGAAGCTAAATAAAATCAAATCCAATCCAGAATAACCAAAATTTGACTTCGAGTCTATCTCGCCAAAATTTAAAGACCATCTCAGGAAGAAGTTTGAAGCCTTAAACACTAATGAATGAAGCCTTAAACAGTAATGAATGAAGACCAAATTGCTGCAAACCAAGGGTAAAGTATTTTTAAAATTATTCATAATGAGACAGACAACCAACAATGAAAGAGAATAGAGAACATAAAACAGGGGGCCAACAGTTCTCCACTGAGGGGCTTCAAACCATGCCTCTCTGTGTATTTATTGATAATCACGGAAGTAAATCATAAAAAGAATTTCTTGTAAATTAAGCTGAATTTTTCTCTATTGTCAACCTAATGCTATAGCTCAGGAGGTATTTCACACATAGTAACACTCCTTCTGTAGGAGGGCCCTAGCTTTCTCTTGTCTGCAGGGAACAGCTCTTTTTCTGTCATCTGTTACAAGAGAAATCCTAACTTATAAATTTGTAATTCCTTCAATTCCTGAACAAAGGTTTTCATATAATATTTGGTAGGAAATTTGACTTCCAATACCAGATGAACTGTGGGAGAATAGTAAGCATATCATTCATGAAGAACATAAAAAGTTATTACAAAGATGGAGAAAAAAGAAAAGACCAAGATGGATATCAGAAGAGACTATGAATATTGTGCTACAATGCCAAGAAGCAAAAGCAAAGAGGGGAAAAAAGTAAAGACGTGAAGGATCTGAACAGAAGATTTCAAAAGTCAGCATGGGGAAACCAAGGTATGTTAATGAAATGTGCATGGAACTGAAGTCTGAAAATCAAAAGGAACTAAATTATTCAACATTTCTTAAGCTGAAGAAACTGAAAAACAAATTCAAGCCTCATGTTGCAATAATTAAGGATTTGATGGACAGAATGTTGAATCAATAGACGATGAAAGGAGTACAGTAGGCAATATATAAAAAAGAATTGGGTGGCACAGAAGAATTTCATGAAAGAACATATGATCAAAGCCTATGGTGATGAAGGAGAAAGGTAAAACGTCTCTGAAGGAATTAGCAAAAAACAAAGCCCTGGGAATTTATGGAATACCATCTTACATATTTCAGCAAACAGCTTCCACCCTGGATGTGTTCACAATGTTATGCCAAGAAATATGAAGGACAACTACCTGGCCAACTGACTGGAGGAAATCCATATTATTCCTGTTCCAAAAAAAACGTATCCCAACAGTGTGAAAATTATTCAGTGATAATACTAATATCACTCGCAAAAACCTGCTGAAGATTATCCATAAATTACTGGGATGGTACATCAGCAGAGAACTGCCAGGTGTGCAGACTGGGTTTAGAAGAAGCCATGGCACTATGGACACCATAGCCAATGTTAGATGGATCTTGGCTGAAAGCAGAGAGTACCAGAGGAATGTCTGTGATTTATTGACTATGCAAAGGCATTTGACTGTGTGGATCCCAACACATTGTGGCTTTCCTTGAGAAAAATGGGAATCTCAGAATACTTTATTGTGCTCATATGAAACCTATACTTAGATCAAGATTCAGTAGTCAAAACAGAGCAGGCAAACACTGCGTGATTCAGGATTAGGAACAATGTGCATCAAGGATGCATCCTATCTCCATATCTTATAAATTTATGCAGAACAGATCATTTGGGAGGCTGGACTTTATAAGGAGAAATGTGGCATTAGAATTTAAGGAAGACTCAATAAAATCTGCTTTATGCAGATAGCACAATCTTGCTTGCTGAAACTGAACAGCGCATGCGGTGTTTGCTGTGGAATATCAAGGACTGCAGCCTTCAATGTTGAGATTCAACATCAAGAAAACAAAGAATCTTACCGTTGGACCATTTGGCAGCTTCATGATGGATGGAGAAGAGATTGAGATTGTTGATAACTTTAGCTTGCTTGTTTCCACTATCAGCACTCTTGGTACCAGCAGTCAGGAAATCCAAAGATGAATTGCATTGAGAAAATCAGCTGTCAGAGACCTTTCTAGAGTATTGAAGAGCAACAATGTCAGTCTGGAGACTAAAGTATGCCTGATTCAGACCGTGGTCTTTGCACTTTCTTGCTATACATTAGAGAGCTGAACAATAACTAAGGATGATAGGAGAAGGATTGATGCCTTTGAGTTTTGGTACTGGAGAAGAGTGTTGGTGGACTGCCAGGAGAACAAACAGGTCTGTCCTGGAGAGGATGAAGCCTGGCTATTCCCTGGAGGCAACTATTTTGAAGCTCCATCTCACATACTTTGGGCACATGGCCAGGAGGGACCAGTCCTTGGAGAAGGACATCATCATACTTGGAAAGGTGGAGGGACTGCACAGGAGAGAAAGACCAAGGATAAGATGGATTTATTCAGTGACTGCAGACATTGGATTGGGTCTGTTGGAGAGTATGAGTTTTTCTGAGGAGAGGGTAGGCTTCAGAGCTAATATACATAGGGTGGCTATGAGTCACAGGTGACTTGATGGCACACAACAATAACAATATTATGACTGCTATATGTGTATTTATATTTGGTATATGTGTATTTTTATTTTCTTTGAGGAACAAGGCCAAGAGACAGAACACAGTGCAGAAGATATGAGGTGTATTAACATCATATATATATATATATATATATATATATATAGTACAGATAGATACAGATTAGTATATATCAAAAGTTAAAAATACCATTGCTGTAGAGTCACACTAACTCATAACTTCCAGGGGAATATCTGAAACCATAACTCTCACAGGAGAAAATTGCCTATTAATTTTCCATCAAGCAGTTTTTTAACTTGAACTTCTTCCCTTTGGGTTAGCAACACAGCTTCTTATCCACTGGGCTATCGGAGTTGTGTGTGTATGTTTTCTTGTTGTTGTTAAGTGCCATAAATTCTATGACACTTTATAGGAACCTTAAGAACAGGAGATCTAAACTTTGTCCTACCTCCTCATCATACCTGATATGCTTGATCCCATTTTTATACTCACTATGCCAATCCATCTTGTTCAAGGTCTTTCTGTAGCCTTCCATCTTTCTCAGCAAGATGTCCTTTACTAAGGACTAGACCTTCCTAACTACATGCCCAAAACATGTGAGATGAGGTTTCACCATCCTAGTCTCTGAGTTCCCTGGGTGCATTTCCTCAAGACAAACTCGTTTATTCTTTTTGACCGTCTATTGACAAAAGGTAGGTATATAGGGAGGGAGAGAGAGAGAGAGAAATGGAAATAGAGATATTACCTGTCTGCTTGTAGTCAATTTAGAAGCAGACTGCCTCATTTTCTCCCAGGATTGAAAGTGCTGATCTTTCAGACAGTAGGCAAATGCTTAATTTACTAGGCCTTTGTTGTTGTTGGCCCTTGCATTGGAACCAACTCATAGCTGACCATCAAGCTGGTTTTCAGAGGCAGTAGATTGTATGAGGAGAGATTGTTCATCTTTCTCCCATTGAGGAGCTGGTGGCTTTGCACTTCCTTACTACTCTCTTTAGGAGTCGTTCTCTTTCTCTCTCTCTCTGTGTGTGCAAGCACGCATGTGTAGACATGTGTCTGCATGTACACGCACACATGTATGATACTGTAATATAAAAAAGTTTCAGAAAAGAAAAAGATAACTCACTCTGCCTTTTATGTCATATTTCAGATAATAAAATTCTAAGTCATTCTGATTTTGGATTGTAGTCTGCCAGATTACATTGTAAATAGCTTTGATTTGGAATTGTATGTTCCAGAATCAAGGTTATTTGTGAATTTATTTTGGCAAAATCAGAACTCAGGTTTGAGCATTCCAATACCCTAATTTATGGGAAATATTTTAACAAACTGAGCATAATTTTAGAAAGAAAGTATAGAAACATCTTTCTTGTCTGTATATATGTAATTTGCAAACCACAAACACTATTTAAGCCATTCATTTGAGTTCATTTGCTCCATTATTGTGGTTACTTCAATCAGAACCATAGTTCCTTCAGCATGCAACTGCCCAGCTGAGAATGCTAATTTAGCAAGCAGTGCTTGGTTCACTGAATAGGAATTTCTGAAGAGCTTTTAACAAGCTAGCCAAAGAAATGAACACATTCTATTTCTCTTAGACAATATTAAAACTCTTAATATAGGCAAAAATAAATCTATTGCAAGATAGAAATTATAAAACAAAGGTGCAAAAAAATGTGCTGCTTAATAAGAATAGGGTTAAAATGATTCTTATCTCTCTAGATAGCAATAAACTCTAGTATGTTCTTCTAGTCATTATAAGTATGTTGAAACTATGCATCCACACACATATACACATGGCAGATATATAAATATCTCAACAACTCAATTAGTGCATGCTTATAACTCCAAGATTTTTCTTGATTAACTGAATGGTAAAATGCATTTGTTTTACACTCTTCTTTAATAAAGTCACGAAAATTTAAAATTATCAAAGCACTAAACATTTCTAGTAATGTCTGCTGCTGAAAGATGTCGCAATTCAGTGGCACTGTTGGAGAGAGCTATCTGGGTTGGAACGATGGTCACTGTATGAGCTTTAAGCCAAACCCATTGCCGCTTAAATGATGGCAACTCATCTCCATTTGCAGTATTATGAAGTAGAACCACCCCATAAAGTTCCCAAGGCTGTAATCTTTACATCCGCAGTCTGCCAAATCTTTATCCCATGGAGCATCTATTGCTGTTGTAGTTATGTGCCTTTGAGTCAGACCCTTCAGTGGCTTTTCAGAGGCAGTACATCACATGGAAGGAAAATTCCCATCCTTCTGCAAAGCAGCTGGTGGATTTTAACCCTGTGCTTTTGGGATTTCAGCACAACTTTTCACTAACTTCTCACTAACTTCTGCTAAACTCTAGCCCATTGTTATGGTCATTATGTCAATCCATCTCATTGAGGGCCTTCCTGTCTTCTATAGTTACCTGTCCAAATAATATGTCTTTTTACAAGAAGTGACCTCTTCTAACACCAAACCCAAAGTATATGAGATGAAGTTTCACTATCCTTGCCTCCAAAATGCACCATCATTTCACTTCCTCCAATACTTACTAGTTCTTTTTACAATCCCACGATATTCAATACTCTTCTCCAAGACCACAATTCTAAAGCACTGGTTCTTCTTTCATCACCATTAGCTATTGTTCATTTTCAGATGAAGTAATTAAAAATATCATGGCTTGAATCAGGCTCTAGCACTTTGGAGAGATCTTTGACAGCACATTTCCTCAGGGCAATGTCATTTTTATTCTTGTCTACTGGTACCATGAATGTTGATTGTGGATTCAAGCAAGGTGAAATTGTTGACAACTTCAATCTTTTCTTCATCTATCATAATGCTGCTGCCTAGTAGCCCAGGATTTAGTAATCTTGAGAGCTGAATTGCAGCCACCTTTGAGAAAACTTAAGGTTAGAGTTTTCAGCTTTAGCTGATTTAAAGTAAAACAGATGAGTGAGTAAATATGGCAAAGGTGGTATGGGGGGGGGAAGTGTGGAGAGACCCACTTCTCTTGCTTTAGACACAATAATATCTGTGTTTTCTTGTGGACCAAGAGACGCTGTTGTTTAGGAATGCACAAGCCTATGGGTGATTTTGCATAGGATTCAGCCCAGAAGTTCTTGCAGCCAGAGTTGAGGCAACCTCATGAGACGCTTGTGCCTTTGAATACAGAAGCTGAGGACACTGGTATTTATGAGCTACAAAAAGAGCTGCATCAGGGAAATCTCCAAAAATATCCCATGATTAGCAATTATGTATGTCTGACTAATAAATACCACGTTATAACAGTATCAGGCAAGTAAATTGTCCCTGTTCTTTTGCCTCTTATTTCTCTTCAAATTGAGAAAGGAGAGGAAATCTGTAAGCAATGGAAAAGAATCACAGAAGTAAGCAGAAAAAGAAGCTGTCTTCTTCATTCATCTGTCCACTTCCCCCTCCCCCAAAAAAGGCCTCTTCATTAAATGAAGCTTGAAACTTTGATTATTACAGAGAAAAACTGTTTTAATTACTGAGAAGTGACCATTTGGTGGCTGTGGCCTTGGCATTAGCTTTTCCCACTTCAGTCAATGAAGTGAAATAAGGATGGAAATCCAAAGTCTCTATAAACTTTCATTAAAATTTCAATTAAAAAAGGAGAATGGATTCAATTTTTTAAATATGTTGATGAGCCATAATAGTGAGTAGGTGTAAAACACTACATGTCTGATGTCCTGTTACAAACTTAATCTCTTGCTTCAAAAACAAAGATGGTAAGTGTGTTGCCTAGCAGCCAAGGATCTTGATTGTCAGTATTGGAAGGAGACACTTGGCTCAAAGACAGTTGACACATAATGCTAAAAATGTGTAATTCTATACCATCATGGCAATAGTACAGCCTTATGTATCAATCTCATAAAAAGATTCATTGTGATCATCTCTTTGGTCAAGACTCAAGCCCAGAATCATGTCCAAACATGGGAGACAGATAGCTGTATTAATTCACAACACATGTGGCAAAAGAATTTTCTGCATTTTACTTTGGAGTAGTTACCTGATGACAGAGAGCGAGCTACATTGGTCTAGTGGACAGAAAGTTATGCTACCAAGCCGAAGGTGGGTGATTTTAATCTGCAGCCCTCAGGCCGGGTTCAAATTGTTTTCCTGTCAAACATTCGTCTAGGTGGTATAGCACTGGTTTGTGCATTGCTGTACAGAGGTAACTTGTGGTTGCTGTGGTGCTGACCACTGAGACACTGATGTGCCAAACGTGGTAATGGTCACCCATGGTGGACAGTGTTTGCTGGAGCTTCCCGACTAAAACAAGCCTAGAAGCAGGAGCGGCATCCACTTCCAAAATGGCTTGCCTCCTATGAACAACACTCAGGCCTTTCATTCATACGGTTGCTATGAGTCATCTACGACTCGACGGTGCCAAACAGCAAACAACAATTATCTGTCTTCTTGTTTGGAACATATTTTTTCTAAAAATATAATTAAAAAAAAAACTCACTCTACTTCTATCCCAGCCATCAATTCAGGACTTCAATTTGTCATTTTTCCAGTTCTGGCTATTATTCTGCTTCACTTAAATTTTTAAAAATTTAAAAATACTGATCTGTTTTGATTTCACTTCATGTGTCATAATTCAAATGATTCAAATCTACCTAAAACTAAAGCTACACGGCCATTGCTTCTAGCACCTGGTGGACCTCTATCAGGTTTCCTGGGCTCTAAGTCTTAATAAGAGAAGACCATCTTTCTCTCACAAAGCACTTTCTTGCTTCAAACTGCTGACCTTTTAGTTAGTAGTCTAATCCTTAACCAACTGTGTTCTGTGGTTTATCTGAAGTTATCCATGAACTTTTTTTATGCAACCAAATCAAACCAAAACTACTGTCTTTGAGAACATTCTAAACATTAGGCTCAATCCAAAATATTATTTAAATGTCAGAGAAAGTTTCTTTCATAATTAAAACTTGAAACACAATAGACAAATAATATTTTTTCTATTTTTATGCACTATTAAGTTCAGTATGTTCATTCACATTAATGTACCCTGAGGTTACACCAGAGTGACAGGGTAGAAGTATTCTGTCCCACCAACTGTTCCTACTGTCCTTCTGAGACCCCTTTCTCCTGTCTGAGGTCCTCATTTAGAGCCCAGGGCCCTGATCTCTCCACACATCTGCAAATGCAAAGTGTCCATTCAGTTGCTGGAATTATCAGAAAAACAACAAAAAGTAGGTTTGAAAATGATTATTTGTATTCTAAGAGAATAAAGTTTCAGGAAAACCACTGAAGACAAGAACAGAGAGGGAAAGCACTACCTAAAAGTACATAATGTTCCTGCGGTCCATCAGTCCATGGAGATTAAGATTGTAAATCAGTCAGTCAAGCCTCACTTACAGAAGACCTATTGTAATGGCATTGTGTCTGAGATTTATGTATTCAAACCAGGTATCAAAAGACAGATAGTAAAAGTCAGCCTTTGTCCCTGAGAAAAGGAAAACAACTACACTTGGTCAAGGAAGTGCAATGGAGTAAAATTTTTAAACTTATTAGGGAAAACTAGGAAACACCTGTGTGTCCCTTGGAGGCACAAATGATTTGTACTTCGTTATGAATCTAAAGTTTGTGGTATAAACCCATGTAGCAACTCTGGGGAAGGAAAACCTGGCAAACAATTTGGTACTTGCTAGGGCAATATAACAAGAAAAGGAGATAAGAGGAATCCACATAAGTTAAGAGGTGGTTAAACTGTCACTATATGCTGACGATATAATAGCATACACA
>NW_006400026.1:515080-517825 GCF_000299155.1 Elephantulus edwardii
AGATTTCTCTACAGTAACAAAGGAAACATGAAAAAGGAATCAATGAAAGCAATACCATTTACAATAGCCAACCACAAACTGAGATATTTGAGAGTACATCAACTAAAGACCCAAAAGACTTTATAAAGAAAACTACAAATCACTACTTCAAGAAAAAGTAAGAGGCCTAACTAAATGGAAATATGATCACTGTTCATACACAGAAAGACTCAATACCATGAAATGACAATCTTACAAATGTCAATCTATGTTTAATGCAATTTCAATCCAGATATTAAAATCATTTTTCAAAGATACAGAAAAGACAATTGACAAGTTTATTTAGAAAGGAAAGAGACTCCAAATAAGCAAAGCATTTCTAAAAATTAAAAAAAAAATCACATATATATAGTCAACCGGTATTTGACAAGGAAACTATCAAAAGGTAAAAAAGCTAACAAAGGAAGAAATGGCAATCTTTTCAACAAATGGTCCTGGCAAAACTGGCTGTATATCACATTTCACATGATACAAAAATCAACTCAAAGTTGATCAGAGTCCTAACGGTAAAGCCCAAACCCATAAAGATCATAAGACACAATGGGAACAAACTTAAAATGCCTAGCCTATGGTATAAACAGGGTTGCAAATATAGCCAGTAATGCATAACAAAGAAAGGACAAAATCAACAAATAGAACCTTCTAAAAATTTAAATCCCTGTGTGTATCAAGACCTTTTCCAGCAGAGTGAAAAGAAAACCTACCAAATGGGAAAAAAATATACAGCAATACCATTTCAGACAAGGGTCTCATATCAAAAGTTTACAGAATCCAACATAGTCTCCACAAAAAGAGACTAATAACACAATTAAAAATGGGTAAAAGTCATGGAAAGAATTTTCCCGGAGGAAGATATTCAGATGACCAACACACACTTGAAAAAGTGCTGAAAATCACTGGCAATGTACAACAGCCCTAAACCCTGCTCCATCCTGTGCCAATCTTTCTATCTTCAACACACTTACCCCCATTACCCCAGCCACAATCCATCCATCTCATCAAGGATTTTCTGTGCTGTCCTTCCACATTCCCAAGCATGACGTACCTCTCCAAGGACTGCTTGCTCCTTGCAACATATCCAAAGTATGTCAGACGAAGCTTCAGAATCCTTACCTCCAAGGAGCAACCTGGTTTAACCCTCTCCAGGATGAACCTGTTTGTTCTCTAAGCAATCCATTTTGGTCATTTCTTCCTCTTCTGCCTTTATAATGACATTTTGCACTCTTCCTGGATGATATTCTTGATATCCTCCCATAACTCATCCGGCCTTCTCTCTTTAGTGTTCACGGCCTCAAACCTGTTCCTGAGATGGTTTTGAAATTCATATGGGATAGATTCAAGGTCAAATTTTGGTTCCTGTGGTTTTTATTTTCCTTAGCTTCAGCTTGAACTTGCTTATGAGTAGTTCAGGTGGTCTGTCCACAACCAGCCTCTGACCTAGTTTTCACAGCTGATATTGAGCTTCTCTGGTGGTTCTTTCACAGATATAATCAATCTGATTACTATGTATATCCATAGTTTCTTCTGACATCCATCTGGGTTTTTTTCTTCCTCCTCTATCTTTGCAATGACCTTTTGCATTCTTCCTGGATGATATTATTGATATCCTCCCACAGTTTATCTGGTCTTCACTCATTAATGCTCATGGCCTCAAACCTGTTCCTGATATGGTTCTGAAATTCAGGTGGGATAGACTCAAGATCAAATTTTGTTCTTGTGGAGCTAATTTTCCTTAGCTTCAGCTTGAACTTGCATATGAGGGATGCAAATCAAAACCAAAGTGAGATACCAGCTCACTCCAGCAGCAGTGACAATGTTTAACAGGTTAACAAGTAATAAATGTTGGAAAGGATGTAGAAAGATAAGAAGTAGTATACTATTGATGGGATTGTAAAATGATACGACCATTCTGGAGGGCAGTTTGGCATTTCCTCAGAAAGCTGAACATAGAAATTACATATGACCTATCTGTTCCACTGCTTGGAATATACCCCAAGAAAATGAGAACTGAGACACAGGGACTTGTACACCAATGTTCATAGCAGTGATATTCACCATCACAAGAAGCTGGAAAGAGCTCAAATGTCCAAATGCAATCAAATGGATTGAAAAATTATGGTGCATACGCATGATGGAATACTATGCAGCATGCAGGAAAATGATTTTGTAAATCACTATCTAACTTGCGAAGGACTGGAGAGCATTATGCTAAGTGAATTAACTCAGTCCCATAAGGACAAAAACTGTATAAGACCATTATTTTACAAATAGATAACTAGTAAAATGTGTATGAAGATCTAAGTGGCGGTGGCAGGTGGGGAGACAAGAATAAGGATGGGTGGGAACATAAACATATAGTTTTTGTTATGTGCCCTCGAGTCACTTGCGACTCATAGCGACCCTATGTACAAGAGCCCTAAATGCCATTCTATCTTGTGCCAACCTCGCCACCATAAACACAATCATTCCCACCACTCCACTCACAGAATCAATCCATCTCATCCAGGGTCTTCCTCTCCTGTGTCATCCCTCCACTCTCCCAAACATGATGTTCCTCTCCAAGAACCAGTCCCTCCTTGCAACACGCCCCAACTATGTCAGACAAAGCTTCAGAATCCTTGACTCCAAGGAGCATTCCGCTTTCACCCTCTCTAGGACAAACATGTTTGTTCTTCTAGCAGTCCATGGTATATTCAATACTCTTCT
>NW_006400026.1:518270-521637 GCF_000299155.1 Elephantulus edwardii
ATACAGATCGAAAAGGTATGGAGACAAAATACATCCCTGAGAGACCCCCTTCTTGATTTTGAACCATGTAGTATATCCTTGCTGTGTTCTGACTACTGCCTCTTGGTCCAAGAATAAGTTTTTCATTAGTACAATCAAATGTTCTTGAATTCCCATTCTTCCCATAGTCAGCCACAGCTTGTTGTGATCCACACAGTCAAAATCCTTTGCTTAGTCAATGAAGCACAGATAGACATTTTTCTGGTACTCTCTGCTTTCTGCCAAGATTCATCTGACATTAGCTATAATAATCCTAATATCACGGCGTCTTCTAAATCCAGCCTGCACATCTGGCAGTTCTCTATTGACATATTGTCCCAAATGTTTTTGGGTAATTTTCAGCAGAATCTTGTTTGCCGAGGGTCACATAGTTTGAGGAGTGGAGGGAAGGGTGGGTTAATTAAATGAGAAAGATACAGTGTAAAAAACAATGAATATGAACTTTGTAAGCAAACCAATATAAAATAGAAGTTTTTATTAAAAAAAACTATGATATTGAAAGACTTTTCAGAAAGGAAAACATTCAGAAGGTTAACAAGCACATGAAGAAATGCTGAAAAATCACTGTCAATAAGAGAGACGCAAATCAAAGCCACAATGAGATATCATTTCACTCCAGTAGCAGTGGTAAAGTTTTAACAGGATAGCAAAAAATAAATGTTGAATTCTCATACACTGCTGGTGGGACTGTAAAATGATACAACCACTCTAGAAGGCACTTTGGTGTTTCCGCAAAAGGCAAGACATAGAAATCCCATATGATAAAGCTCTTTCACTCCTAAGAATATGTCGCAAGGGAAATAGAACTGAGACACAAGTGGAGATTTGTACACCTCTTTTCATAAAAACGTTAATCACAAAAGCAAGAAAATGGAAATGGCTCAAGTGTCTATCAACAAACTGATTTTGTTGATTGAGAAACCATGGTACATTCAAACACTGAAATACTATGAAACACTAAGGAATAAAAATTTTGTCAAATACTGCATAACATGGTAGAGTCTAGAGTATTATTCTGAGTGAAATCATACTCATAAGGACAAATACTGCATTATTGTAAAAATAGAATAACTAGAAGATGTAAATTAAAGTCCAAACGAGGAAGGATTTTGGGGCTTGGGGCAGTGGGTGGGGAAGGGAGGAAATCCTTAAGATAACAGAGATTGATGTGTGGAGTCACAGGAGAGGTGAAAGAATGTGTAAACATCCAATGGATACCTGAAAAAACAGGGTAAAAGTACACATAGATGAATGGTGATTAATTTTATAAAGGTACATGAATGATTGTTTGAAACATAATGTGAATACAGAAATATAAAATTCAGTGTATAGAGGTGATACACAAGTTACGTGAATTTTGTTCGCAAGCCAGTATTAAATATTTTTAAAAATCAGAAGATATATTGCATTGGAGAAAAAAAAAATAGTACATAAAGACTCCTAAGAGGGGAGGTTTTATTTTGTTACATTTGGGACCATTATTGTCAGAATTGACTCAACAGCACCCAGGAACAAAAATAAATCATCTATGACAAGAAGAGGTCTATATTTGCTCCCATCCCAAAGAAGGGCGACCCAACTGAGTGTGGAAACTACAGAACAATATCATTGATTTCACATGCAAGCAAGATTCTACTGAAGATTATCCAAGAATGGCTGGAACAGTACATCAGCAGATAACTGCCAGAAGTCCAGGCTGGGCTTAGAAGGGGTCGTGGTACTAGGGATATTGTAGTTGATGTTAGATGGATCTTAGCTGAAAGCAGAGAATACCGGAAGAATGTCTATCTGTGTTTAATTGATTATGCAAAGGCATTTGACTGCTTGGATCATAATAAACTGTGGCTGACTCTGAGAAGAATGGGAATCCCAGAACATTTAATTGTGCTAATGCAAAACCAATACTTGGACCAAGAGGCAGTCGTCAGAACAAAGCAGGGCAACACTGCATGGTTCAAAATTGGGAAGGGTGTACGCCAGGGATGTGTCCTGTCTCCATACCTTTTCAACCTGTATGCAGAGCAGATTATCCGAGAGGCTGGCCTCTTTGAGGAGAAGCATGGAGTTAGTATTGGTGGACGATCTATCAATAATCTGCGTTATGCAGATGACACAACCCTGCTCGCTGAAACTGAGGCGGACTTCATGCACTTACTGCAGAGGGTCAAGGACTGCAGCCTTCAATATGGACTGAGGCTCAATGTCAAGAAGACAAAAATTCTCACCACTGGACCAATCGGTAGCATCAGGATGGATGGTGAAGAGATTGAGATTGTTCACAGCTTCAGTTTGCTCAGCTGCACGGTCAACACTCTTGGCACCAGTAGCCAGGAAATCAAAAAACGTATTGCGATGGGAAAGTCTGCGGTTAGGGACATCTCTAAAGTACTCAAGAGCAACGGTGTCTCTCTGGAGACTAAGGTGCACCTGATACAGGCCATGGTTTTTGCAATCACTTGTTATGCATCAGAGAGTTGGACAATGACTAGGGAGGATAGAAGGAGAATTGACGCCTTTGAGCTGTGGTGCTGGAGAAGAGTGTTGAATGTACCATGGACTGCCAAGGAAACAAACAGATTCAACCTAGAGAGGGTTAAACCAGGCTGCTCCTTGGAGGCAAGGATTCTGGGGCTTCGCCTGACATACTTTGGACATGTTGTAAGGAGAGAGAGGTCTTTAGAGAGGGACATCATGCTGGGCAGAATGGAGGGACAGCACAGGAGGGGAAGGCCCTCTATGAGGTGGATTGATTCAGTGACTGGGGTAATCGGGATGGGTGTGTCAGAGACAATGTGATTGGCACAGGATAGAGCAGGGTTTAGGGCTGTTGTACATAGATAGGGTCGCTATGAGTCGCAAATGACTCGATGGTACATAACAACAACAAAAACAACATGACAAGTATAATATTAAATTATAAAAGAGCAAAACTCAACTTTTCACTGTCACATCAAAAGCAATTCACACTTCGCCCTCTGTTGAGTTTTTACAGTCTATAGATCACATGAGAGGAGATGGTCCATCTTTCTCTCTCAAAGGGGCTGGTAGATTCTAACTATCTACCTCTGAGTTGGCAGTGTGACTTCCTAGCCACTAGGGAGCTCTGGTGGCCTAGTGCTTAGGAATTGTGTTGTTAATACAAAGACAAATCTTCCAGCTGCCCTATGGGGAAAATATGAGCAATCTCCTCCATTCAATTTATAGCCTCTGAAAATTTGCTAAATGTTAACTATGAGTCAACTGGATGGTACATAACAATAGGTTACACACTCTCCAAAATAGCAAGTAGTATTTCTTACTCAAAAAAGCAAAGATGGAAAAAAAAAAA
>NW_006400026.1:522157-523020 GCF_000299155.1 Elephantulus edwardii
GTCTGGTTTAACCCTCTCTAGGATGAATCTGTTTGTTTTCTTGGCAGTCCATGGTACATTCAATACTCTTCTCCAGCACCACAGCTCAAAGGCATATGCCCTAAGCAAAGAAAATAAAAATGTATAGAGATAAGAAAGAATAATAAAGCCGTACTTTAAGTCTATATTATTATCTATATAAATTGGAATTAATTAAAATTTAAAACTGTAATGATTATTACTTTCAATTATTCAATACAAAATACAACATCTTATCAGTGAACTTACCCTGTTAGGTAGGTTAGCTTTTACTACCAGATGCCAGGAGTCATGATAATTAAAGGCATTGACAGTATGCACATTCGGTACAGCTATAAATAAATAGACATATATTGTTGTTGTTGTTGTTGTGTACCATAGAGTTGGAAGTAACCCATATCTGACCCTCCAATGGGTTGTCAGACAGTGTTAATTGCATGTGAGGAGCCTGATCATCCTTCTCCCTCAGAGCAACTGGTGGCTTCAAACTTCATGCCTTAGGGATTTCAGTGTAACTTCTTGCCACTAGACCAGAAGACTTCAGTAGGCATATCTATACACTCCCCCCCCCCCATGAAGGTGATGTTTCTACACCTGGGAATATATTTTTGTAAAAATGTATTCAAGAAAAAGGGAAGTGACATTTTCAAGAATATAACAATTTACAGAGTTTACTATCAAGAAAATACTATAATATTTTTTAAAAGTGCTTCTGACAGTGGGAAATCAGATACCAGTACAGAAAATAAGAAAGTGATGCACACCCATGTTTATTGCAGCTTTGTTCACAATAGCAAGGAGTTGGAAACAACCTAAGTGCCCATCAACAAACGAATGGCTAGAGA
>NW_006400026.1:524235-529574 GCF_000299155.1 Elephantulus edwardii
AGGAGTGGTGGTGGTATGAAAGGTTAAAATGGAAAGGAGGTTGCTGTGGATTGAATTGTGTCCTGAAAAAAAAAGTGTTATAAATCCTAACCTTTCTGCCTTTGATTCTTTAGAGACAAGGGTAGTTAAACTCTCACAGACAGGTAAGAAAGGGCCAGTCTTTGGAAAGAGAAATCATGCTAGGAAAGGTGGAGAGTCAGCAAGAGAGAGAAAGACGGTCAATAAAATGGGTGAGCCCTAACTCTAACCCAAGATGTTACTTATACTGGGCCATCAAAGTATATTAGAGATGAGGAGGATGGCACAGGGTAGAGCAAGGTCCAAATCTGTTGTTCAGCTCTGCTGGTTTGATGGCACCTAATAACAGCACGCTTGTAATCATAACCTCATTTAGGAAGGGACTGTCATCTTGGCTCAATCTCTTACAAGGCATGAAATGAGCAGATTAAACACGTTGAGATGGAAAAAGATAGATGTTGAACTGCATGGAGACCTCCAAAGGAACCAGGAAGCAGAAGCTAAAAAGACAAAGACCTTCCCTGAGAGTGAAAATGAAAAGGAAAACTTCTTCTAGAGCCTGAGGCCTGAATTTGAACTCCTAGACTCCTAAACTGTAAGAAAAGAAATTCCTGTTTGTTAAAGCCAAAAAAAAAGAAAATAAGAAAGTGAAATCCTGGGTAAAGATTTTAAAAAAGAAAACAGAGCATGACTATCTAGCCAAAAAATTTTAAAGTACCTACATAAAGGTAGCTAGAATTAACATTTGTTTATGTTGCTTTGTGCCTTTAAGTTGACTATGATTCATAGTGACCCTATGAACAACACTCTAAACAGCCCTATAAGGAGTCAAATACACCATCTCTGATACTTTATCCATTGCTACAATTGTGTGAGTTTTCATGTAATGAAGGGTCTTACTCTTTAGCGCTGAACGTCAAGATTTTAAAGCAAACACAGGGTCCTTCTGACAACATGCCCAGATTATGTGAGATATAGTTTCACCATCCTTGCCTCCATGGAGCACCCTAGTTCACTTTCTCCAAGAAAGACATGTTTGTTCTCCTGGCAGTTCATGGGATGTTTAAGACTCTTGTACCACCATAACTCAAAGGCATTGATTATTCTGTCATCCTTAGTCATCATCCATCTTTTAGATGCACAGCAAGCAATTGATAAAATCCTTGGTTGGATTCGGCCCTCAGTCTTGAGAATGACATAATTTCTCTTTAGCATTCTGGTGATATTCTTGACAGTATAGTAATTGTTAGCATTAAGGGTGTTGATTGCAGATCCAATTGAGATGAAGTCATTAAAAATTTCAGTCCTTTCCCCATCTATCTTGATGCTGTCTATTGGCCCTTTGGGAGGATTTTCTTATTTTCTTTAGTCATTATTGATCTTATACAGCAAGTGCTTCAAATTCTTCTCAGTTCTGTGAGCAAGATAGTATCATCTCTACAATGAAGTTGTTGATGAGTGTTCCTCTAATCTCAATGCCACATTCTTCTTTGTAAAGTCTGTTGTTGTGTTGGTGTTATGTGCCCTTGAGTCCTTTGTGACTCATAGCGACCTTATGTACAACAGCCCTAAACCCTGCTCTATCCTGTGACAATCGCATTGCCTCTGACACACCCATCCTGATTACCCCAGTCACTGAATCAATCCACCTCATAGAGGGTCTTCCCCTCCTGCGCTGTCCCTCTACCCTACCAAGCATGATGTCCCTCTCCAAGGACCTGTCTCTCCTTACAACATGTCCAAAGTATGTCAGGCGAAGCCCCAGAATCCTTGCCTCCAATGAACAGCCTGGTTTAACCCTCTCTAGGTTGAATCTGTTTGTTTTCTTGGCAGTCCATGGTACATTCAATACTCTTCTCCAGCACCACAGCTCAAAGGCATCAATTCTCCTTCTGTCCTCCCTAGTCATTGTCCAACTCTCTGATGCATAACAAGTGATTGCAAAAACCATGGCCTGTATCAGGCGCACCTTAGTCTCCAGAGAGACACCGTTGCTCTTGAGTACTTTAGAGAGGTCCCTAACAGCTGACTTTCCCAGTCTAGCTTCTCAAATTATCTAGTCAGCATATAGATTGTGCTCTTTCGTTTTTTAAACCATGTGCTATTTCCTTTCTCTGTTCAAACATCTTCTTAATATAGGTTAGATTTCTTATGAGAATAATTAAATATTCTGGAATTACTATTCTTATCAATGTTAGTTTTTGTTTGTTATAATCCACACAATCAAATAACCTTGCATAGTCAATAAAACACAAAAACTTCTAGCATTCTCTGTTTTCATACAGGATCCATTAGACTTCAGCAAAGATATCAATGGTACCACAGGCTATTCTAAACCTGGCTTATGTTTCTGGAAGTTCTCGGTTGATGTAATGTTCTAATAATTTTTACATAATATTCAGCAAGATTTTGCTTGTATGTAGTATTAATTGTATTGTTTGCTTATTTGCTGTCCTGTTACACTTTGCTACTGCTACTTGGAGTGAAATGGTATCTCATTGTGGTTTTCTTTCTTTCTTTTTTTTTTTAAGTAGCAATCAGTAAGCACACTTTAATTTACTCATCATGAGACACCCAGGGGAGGTTCATATTTTCAATAGCAAACAATCAACGAGTCTGCTGAATGCACAGTCCCAGGACACTGCAAATTCTTTTTTGGAAGGCTTCAAAGAAAAATTATTAGACTTATAATTGAGTGAGCAAATGAAACAGTAATCATTCCTCCCACCAGAAGTGTAAGCAGCATCCCTCATTTATTTTACTGTCCTTTTTTCATCAGGCCTTCAGCTATGATCCACGTGCCTGCAATTTAAATGAAGCTCTCCTTTCTTTCTACAGAATTCCAAGACGGAGAACAAAAGTGAACTTCAGGAAATGATTTCTCTAAAGAGGTTGTTTCTGGAGGTGTAGCCTGTTGCTCTGCTAACAGAGAGGTGGACAGGTTCTGGAAGCTGGAACTGACCAAGTGTGAGAGAAAAGGCTTCTTGTGCCCCCATCAGGACCCAGAACCTCGGGAACAAACAGGAGGCCGCCCATCCCCAATCAGGACCCAGAGCCTCGGGAACACACGGGAGGCTCACTAAGTGGGAACTGACTTGTTGGCAGCAGCTTCTGCGTAAACACCTTGTACCATGACCCCTACGTGGCTTCCTGTTGGTCCTTAAGAACCTTTCCAAAACAACAGAATCTTTAACAAAAGTCATGTTTGCAGACACCTTAATTAGAGAACTGTGTAATACAAGAGTGATGCTCAAAAACAGCAAAGATTTTGCTGATAGGCAAACTGCCAGTCTAAAATTTGGTACAATCGAGCTACTTAGCAGATGCTTAACATGGTAATTTTTCTAACAAAATCCAGTTGGAGGAAGAATAATGTCTTTGCCCTTGACAAAACAGCTCTGGGTTGACAAAAAAACTGCACAAAAAAACAATGACTCCTGATTGGACTGGCCCACAGAATCAGCAGAGCACTCAGCCCCGCTCACGAGGTGGGCCACACGGGCTAAGATAAGGGGCAGGGACGTCCCACAGTGGTCACCCTGCCCCGGCTTGGAGGGGCCACGTGCAGGCCAGTCAGGCATAGGTGAGCGACGGCGCCCCGGGCTGACACACGCTGTCCTCATACAGATCCTCTGGGAGCGCCTCTTCATCCCCGTCAGGAAAATACATTGGGAATGGTAGGTTGGTTGTTTTTTGTTTGTTTGTTTTGTTTTAATTTAGTTTGTTTATTTTTCATTTCAATGAACATCTACAGAGATTTTGGAATTCCATTCATTCATTGTTGCACCCTTTTTACAGTCATCTTTGTAAGCAGGCAAGAAGGAATCTCTGACCTTCACTAAGCAATTCTTGTGTCCGGGGACAGAGCCATGCACGTAGATGATGTTGTGTTTGGTGTTTATTCTCCACACCTTCAGTCCCAACACTGTCCGATCCTGGTTTCCCATGTGTCCAGGCATCTTGGTCCCGGGCCAGACTCTGGCGACATCTCCAGTGGAAATTGCTCCAGGTCTCCTGTGGGTTTTCGTTTGACCATGAGTCGCAGGCTGGCCTTTAAATCCCCATCTTTTCATGACCCCTTGGAAGCCTTTACCAATCGTTTTGGCGGTGACGTCCACGTGCTGTCCTGGACGGAAATGGGCAGCGTAGAGAGGAGTGCCTGGTTTAATTACAGCATTTTCTGTGACATTAGAGATTTTAATTTTCTGTTTTGGCGGTAATCCAAGTTCTTGGTAAAATTCGAATATGGATGGAGATTTGTGGAAGGGCGACGCCGTCTTCCCCCCAACGGTCAGCGCGGCCGTCTTCCCGTTGTGACTCTCCTTTGGTGTGTATTTTAAGACATGGCAGTCTTGTACCTGCAGTAACGTGACCACATGCTCTTTACCGTCCTTGGTCCACAAGGGCATCATGCCCAGCTTCAGTGCAATCAGGCCAACTCGAACAGAACCTGGTTCCCAAGGATGTATAAGCCACGGCTCATCCTTCAGGGGGTTCAGTTTACTTGCTAACTGGGCTTGGTACTCATCAGACACCAACTGCTTAATAAACGGGATGTTTTCTTCAGAAAGATGCTCATCCCACCACGTGCAACTCTTGCTATGGAGACTTCGTACCAAAAGGCAGAGATGCGTCCTGTCCCCCGAGCCCGGCACAGGGCTCAGCAGGCCCGCACCACGGCCCAACACCCACGTGCAGGCCCTGGCAAGCAGCGTTCAGCTCGGCATGGCGGCGCCGGGGTCACTCAGGCCTCCGTGCCACCGCCCACCGCTCCGCTTCCAGGCCCCACGCGTGACTCGTGCCCGCAGCCAGGGAAGCTCCGCGCGGCCTCTCATTGTGGTTTTCATTTGAATCTCTTAGTGAGAGTGATTTTGAACATTTCTTCATGTGTCTGTTGACCATTCGAATATCTTCCTCTTTGAAAAGTCTTTACATGTCTTTTGCCCATTTTGTAATTATGGTATCAGTCTTTTTCTTGTGGAGTGTCAGGAGGATTCTGTGAACTTTTATAATGAAACTCTTCTTGCAAAATGTTTGTTCCCAGTTGGTAGGTTTTCTTTACACCCCGTTCAAAAGAGGTTTTAATGCAAACAGGAACATAATCTTCATTTTTTTATAATTAAATTTTATTCGTTTTAATGAACATTTACAGGGATTTTGGGTTTTCATTCCTTCATTGCTGCACCATTCTCTCTACCCTCCTCCCCAGTTCGTTCTTCTTCCCCCGCCATCCGAATGTCTGTTTTAATAGGCCAATTGCCACAGTGCTTGTCAAAGCCAGTTCTGATTAATATCCTTTGTCAGTGTGTCCCTTGCCATTC
>NW_006400026.1:543000-543430 GCF_000299155.1 Elephantulus edwardii
CTTGGTTCTGGCAAATTTAACTATGATATGCCTTGATGTTTTTCTTTTGGGGTAGAATCTATATGTTGTTCACTGTGCTTCCTGAATATATATTCTCTCATTCTTCATTATGTCTGGGAAGTTTTCCTCTAGTAATTCTTCCACAACTTGTTCAATGCCTTTACTTGCTTCTTCCTTTTCTGGGATTCCAATGATGCGCATGTTATTTTTCTTGATGGTGTCCCACATTGTTCTCAGTTTTTCTTCTTTTTCCTTCTTTTTTCAGTCTGCTTTTTGCTCTAGCAGATCAGTGGTGATAATTTTGTCTTCAATTTTACTGATTCTGTGTTCCATCTCATCAACTCTGCTCATATGTCCCTCCATTATGTTGACAGCCTCTGAAACATTGGATCTTATATTTTGAATGGTGCATTCTTGTTTTTCCAGTGCC
>NW_006400026.1:544497-552169 GCF_000299155.1 Elephantulus edwardii
GAAGGGGAGGAAAGCAAGGGACTAGGGGGTAAGGAGTGCAGGGCTTGGACACTATCACCAAGAGGTGGAGGCGGGGCTTGGGCGCTGCTGGGGGTTTATGCCGCAGCACCCTGTGTGTTAAGGATCACACAGGTGTTGGTTGCAGGGCATCACACAGTGTCGGGTAGTCTTCGTTCCTCTGGGGTCTCACAGTCTTCGTTCCTCTGGAGTTCCACGATTGGTGGCTGGCTGTTGTTCTTCCCGGGTCTCTTCCCGGCCCCTCTCGCAGTGGAACCCAGTCTGGTGGCGGTGTTTTCCTGTCTGGTGGAGGCGCTTTCTCGCTGCATCACTCTTGCTGGCACTGCATCGCTCTCGCTGGCGCTGCATCTAGGAACTTAATCTTTAGACGGTCCGTTCACCAATTTTATCCTCTCTAGATTGTGCATTTTTGGCTGTATTTGGCAGCCTCTTTATACCATAGACTAGGTCAGTTTGTCTCTGATGAACTTTATGGGTGTGGGCTTTACTCCCAGATCTCTGATTCTACGTGAGTTAATTTTTGTGTATGGAATGAGATGTGGATCCTTTTTCAGCTTTCTGTAATTAACAGTCGAATTTTTCTAGCACCATTGGTTAAAGAGGTTGTCATTTCCCAAGTTGATAGATTTTATTTACTATTGAGTATCAGTTGACCATAGATAGTTGAGTCTTTCCGGGTTCTCAATTCTGTTCCATTGGTTTATGTGCCTGTCATTGTACAAGTACCATGCTATTTTTGTTACTACAGTTGTGTTGTAGATGTTGAGGTCAGGGTGTGTTATGCCTCCCACTTCATTTTTCTCAGAAGTGTTTTTGTTATTTAGGGTCTCTTGCCTCTCCAACTAAACTTGGAAACTTATCTTTTGCTTTCCTTTAAAAATGAATTTGGTATCTGTGCTGAGAATGCATTGAACATGTAGATTGCTTTTCGTAGGATTGTCATTTTCACAGTATTGAGTTTTCCTATTCATGAACAGGGTTTTTCCATTTATTTAGTTCTTTTGTTATGTTATTTTCAGGTTTTTGTAGATTTTTTTTTTGTATAGGAGTTTTTTTATCTCTAGTTAGTTTCACTCCCTAGTTTCTCAGTTTCTTTTTGGCTATTGTAATTGGTACTGATTTCTTGGTTTCCTTCTCTGAGTTCTTTTTGTTACTGTAGAGTAATCCCACTGATTTTTGGATGTTGATCTTATATCTAGCCACTCTATTAAACTGGCCTTCTAACTCTAAAATGATTTTGGTGTGGGTTGTTTTGTTATTGTTGTTGTTGTTCTTGAGTTTTGTGGGTTTTCTGTATACACTATATATCATCTACATAGGGCAATAGTTAACCATCTCTTTGCTGATCTGGATGACTATTATTTCCTTCTCTTGTCATATTGCCCTAGCAAGCACTTCGAATACAATATTGAATAGAAGTGATGACAAGGGCATCCTTGTCTGGTCACTGTCTACAAGGAAAATCTTAGTATATCTCCGTCAAGAATGATGCTGACTTTTTGTTTTGCATATATGCATTTCACTATGTTGAGGAAATTCCCTTCTATTCCAATATTTCTGAGTGTCTTTATTAGGAAGTGGTGTTGGATGTTGTCAAATTCCTTTTCTGCATAAATTGCTGAAACCATTTGGTTCTTGTAGTTTACTTTGTTAATATTGTGAATTATGTTTATTGTTTTTCTTATGTTGAACCATCTTTGCGTACCTGTTAGGAATCCCACTTGGTCGCAGTAAATTATTTTTATGTGCTTTTGTATTTTATTGGCTACAATTTGAATAAGGATTTTTTATCTATATTCATAAGTGATACTGGTCTGTAGCTTGCTTTCTTGGTAATATCTTTGCCTGCTTTTTGTCTTAGGGTTATGCTTGCTTCATAGAATGACTCTGGGAGTGTTCCTTCTTATTCAGTTTTTTTCAAATAATTAAAGTAGAATTGGTGATATATCCTCTCTGAATGTATGGTAGAGTTCAGCTGCGAGGCCATATGGTCTAGGACTTTTCTTATGAAGAAGTCTTTTTATAACCTGTTCAATTTTTTTCTTTTATAATGAGTCTGTTAAAGTGTTCTATATCTGACATTGTTAATCTGGATAGGGCGTAAGTTTCAAGAAATTTGTCCATTTCCTAAGTTTCTGAATTTATCAAAGTATACCTTTTCATAGTTCTCAGACACTATCAATTTAATTTCATCTTCTTTTTAAATTTTATTTTATTAATTTTAATGAACATTTACAGAGATTTTGGATTTTCATTCATGCATTGTTGCACTTTTTTTTTTACCCCCCTCCCTCCAGTTCGCACCTCTCTTTGAAAAGCAAAAGATAAACTTCTTGGTTGGGATACAATCTCCCTTCCACCCCGACCCACACCCTGTTCCCCTCCCCCACCCCACCCCAAATGTACTCCACTGTGCAAACTTAATTCTGGATTCCTGTGATAATCATAATATTCTATCATATATCTCTTTTAAACTGTTCTCTCCCTCATCTGTTTCCATTCAGTATACATAATTTAATATTCTTCTGTTGTGAGGTCATCTCTCTCATTTCTTAACTGTGTCTTCCCTCCCCCCCACCCTGCGCCCCCTGTTGTTACATTTGACAGTGGTTTGGTAATTTTATTGACACTTTCGAAAACCCATATCCTGGTCTTATTGAAGGTTCAATTTTTTTCCGTTTTCTATTTCAATGATACTAGCTCTGTCCTTATAATTTCTTTTCTTCTAAAGGCTGTAGAATTAGCTTGTTGTTCTTTTTGCTATTTGATTAAGTTATTGAGCTGGGTCACTGATTTTTTTTTTCTTTGTGTCTTCCATTTTTATGTGTGTGCCTATTGCTATGAAGTACCCCCTGTGTACTCACTGCCTTAGCTGTAGCCCAGAGATTTTGGTATGTTTTATTTTCATTTTCATTTGTTTCTAAGAACTTTACGATTTCATTCTTTATTTCTTTTATAACCCAATCATGTTCTAGCAGAGAGTTATTTCACTTCCTCCTGGGTGGTTTTGTAAGCTTTATCCTCCTGTGGTTAATTTCAAGTTTTATGGCATTGTGATCTGAGAAGATACTTTGTATTATTTCAATTTTTTTAATTTTGTTGAGGCTTTTTTTCTGTGTCCTAATATGTGAATAATTCTGGAGAATGAACCATGTCTACTTGAGAAGAAAGTTAATTGAGTTTTATTTGGGCATAGTACCTGGAATAAATCTGCAATTTCAAATTGGTTGAATGTATAGTTTAGATCTTCTTCATGTTTGTTGAGTTTCTTTTGGGTTGATATATCCTTGGGTGATAGTCGTGTGTTGAAATTTCCTATCACTATTGTGGTGCTGTCTATTTCTTTCTTCATTTCTAGTAACTCCTGTTGTATGTATTTTGTAGGTCTATCCTTTGGTGCATAAATGTTGACAAAGGTTAAAGGTCTTCTTGATCTATTACGCCTTTAATCAGTATGCAATGCCCTTCTTTATCTTTCATGGTCTGAAATCTATTTTACCAGAGATTGCTATTGCTATTCCTGCTTTATTGAGGTTTGCCACTTGCTTGTTATATTTTTTTTCCAGCCTTTTATTTTGATCTCTCTCTCTCTTTTATTTTAGATGTGTCTCCTGTAGGCAACATTTTGATGGGATTTTTGTTTTGTTTTGTTTTGTTTTTATTTAAAAAAATTATTCTGTTACTCTTTTTCTCTTAATTGGCACATTTAGTCCATTCACATTAATACTGAGTATTGCATTTTCTTTCGTAGCTGTTCAAGTTGTTCCTCATCAGTTTATTTCTTCTGGATACTCTTTGCAGTATTTTATTTTCTTAATTGTTTCTTCCATAATTTTCGTCTTCTTTTTCAGCTGTTCAAGTAACTCCACATCAAAATATTTATTTGTGTTCTCTATCTCAGATATTCATTTGATCTGATTTTTAGCAGAAGGGTTGTTTTGTTTTTTTCATGGGGGGAGGGAGAAAAGTGCAAAAAATGAATGAATGGAAATCCAAAGTTAGTGCAAACTTTCATTAAAATTAATAATAATAAAACAATTTAAATATTAAAAAATGAGGGAAACTGCTGCTTTCTTGACATTATAGGAATCTTTTATTAGTAGATAGTAAGTCATTGTAACTATCTAGTGACCCAGAGTATGACAATGTTTTATGAAGGATCAGTATATTTGTTCTCCCTTCTTGTCCAAGAGCAGTGTTTCCCCAAAGTACCTGAATGGGAAATCAGGAAACCAGTTGCTCCC
Source organism: Elephantulus edwardii (assembly GCF_000299155.1). Taxonomy (NCBI): domain Eukaryota; kingdom Metazoa; phylum Chordata; class Mammalia; order Macroscelidea; family Macroscelididae; genus Elephantulus; species Elephantulus edwardii. Next base: position 548,760 of record NW_006400026.1, read on the forward strand.
TTCGGGAACTGGCATATCTTCCTCACTAGAGCTGTTCGAGCTGTCCTGCTCCCTTCCACTTGAGCTTAAGGGACCCTGTGTGGTGCAGCTAAACAGCAGTGTTTCCCCCAGAGAACTGTGAATGACACACCATGCCTTCTTCCTGCGATGCTGTGCCTCTTCCTGCTGTGCAGCACTTCTTCCTGCCACTGTAGTCAGTTTTTATTGCATGTTGTTGTTAAGTGCCGTCGAGTCACCTGTGACTCATATTGACCCTGTGTACAAAAGCCCTAAACCTGCTCTAACCCTTCTCAATTTTATTGTCTCTGAAATAGCTATCCTCATTACATGAGTGACTGAATCAGTCCATCTCCTTGAGAGTCTTCCTCTCCTGAGCTGTTCCTCCACCCTTCCAAGCATGACATTCCTCTCCAAGGACTGATCCCACCTTGCAACATGTCCAAATTATGTCAGACGAAACTTCAGAAACCTTTCCTCCAAGCACCCTCTCCAGGATGGACTTGGTTTTCCTAGCAGTAAATGGTATATTTGGTACTCTTCTCAAAGGCATCAACTCTCCTTCTATCCTCCCTAGTCATGGTTCAGCTCTCTGATGCATCGCAATTAATTGCAAAGACCGTGGTCTGTATAAGGTGCACCTTAGTCTTCAGACTGACATCGTTGCTCTTCAGTACTTTGGTGAGGTCTCTAACAGCAGACTTTCCCTATGCAATTTGTCTTTTAATTTCCTGGGTGCTGGTACCAAGAGTGTTGATTGTAGATCCAAGCAAACTGAAGCTGTGAACAATCTCAATCTCTTCATCATTTATCATGATGCTGCCAATTGGCCCAGTGGTGAGAATCTTTGTTATTGCATATACTATATATTTATATACAATTATGGAACTCTGGTGGCCTAGTGGCAAGGTGCTATGCTGCAGTCCCAAAGGCATGCAGTTCAAATCGACCACCTGCTTCTTAGGAAAAAGATAAACAGTCTCCTCTTTTGCAAGTAACTACCTCTGAAAGTCCACCAAAGGGTTATGTACAGGTCAGACCAGACTCAACAGGACACAAAAACAACAACAAACAACATTGTACTGTGGTGTCTAGTATACTTATTTCTAAATGCTTATGTTTGTCTCTGGTTTAGGATACTAAACTGTTGTTGTTGTTGTTGTTGTTAAGAGCCGTTGAGTCATAAATGGCTTATAGTTGCCCTAGAAATGAAAGAATTGAACACTTGGATAACTTTCACAGATTCTCCACATTCATAGAGTTTCTGGAAGTTAGCTCTTTAGGAAGTGGATGCAACTCCTATTTCCAAGCTTATTTTAAACGGGCAGCTCCACCAAAGACTGTCCACCATGGATAACCATTATTACATTTGACACATCAATGTCACAGTGTTTAACATCACAGCAACCACGAGTTAGCTCTGTACAGCAAATGGTGCTATACCACTTAGAAGAATGTTTGACCAAAAATCATTAAAACCAGGCCTGAGGGTCACATATTAAAATCACCCACCTTTGGCTTGGTAGCATAATTCTCTATTCAGTATGCCAACAGAGGTCTCTCTTTGTACTAAAATGATAAAGAAATTATTAAGTTTCTATATAATAACAGAAAACTATTCATTAAACAATCTCATCTTGGTCATGCTCTCTTAAGTAGTTTGCATAAGTTTGGGTTTATTTAGTATTTGATTATACCTTATCAATCTATATATGGAACAGATCATCTGGGAGTCTGGGCTCTATGAGGAAAAATATGGTATCTGAATTAGAGGAAGATTTACCAACAACCTGCATTATGCAGATGATACAACCTTACTTGCCAAAACTGAGGAGACCCTGAGGTATTTGCTGTAGAAGACCAAGGACTGTACCCTTCAATTAGTTCAACATCAAGAAAACAAAGATTCTCACCACTGGGTTGATTGGCTGCATCATGATAGATGAAGAGATTGAGATTGTTAACAGCTTCAGTTTGCTTGGCTCCACAATCAACACTCTCAGTATCAGCATCCAGGAAATTAAAAGACAAATTGCATTGGGAAAGTCCATTGTCAGATACCTCTCGAATGTACTAAGAGCAACAATATCAGTCTGGAGATTAAGGTGTACCTGATCCAGGCCATAGTTTTTGTAATTGCTTGCTATGTGTCATAAAGCTGGACAATGACTAGGGATGATAGAAGGAGAATTTTTGCATTTGAGCTTTGGTGCTGGAGAAGAGTATTGAATATACTATGGACTGCTAGGAGAACAGTTTCATCATGTTGCTGTTGTTATGTGCCGTCGAGTCGTTTCCGACTCATAGCGACCCTATGATTGGCACAGGTAATGCAGAGTTTAGGGCTGTTGGACATAGGGTCACTATGAGTCACAAGCGACTCTACGGCACATAACAACAGCAATAAAATTTAAAACAGTTTCTTTTCATTATGGTACTTTTTAATTAGTTGTCCCCCATCCAACCTCCACACCAAAATTTCCTTGACATGAGAATGCAATTAAAAGCCATGTTTGGCTTCCTAGAGAAACAAAAGAAGGAATAAGAAAAACAAATGGACATATCAAGGGGTGAAGAGGTGAACCACTCCACTTTCATCAAACGCAGGTAAAATTGTGATCAGAAAAAAATCTTAAAACTGGGTGGTAAACTATGGTTTTAATTTAAAATTAGTTAAGTTTAATGATTAAAAGTAACCATAAAATTAAGAGTTCTTGAAGTATCAAAATGTTAGCAAAGGCAAGAAAAGAATCAAAAAAACCTCAATGAAACCGTGATTGGGAATAGTAGGTGTTTTTAATTATTTTATTTATCATGTCAGCATCAAATACAGCTCTACCAAAGTATCAGTCATAATTATAAGCATTGCAGTTTCATCTTGCTAACCATTTTGGAATTTTAAGATTTATTTGTAAACTGTTAGCTAACTTTTGGTGAAAAGTGATCTGAAAAATATTTTCAACTTCTATAGGGGAAAATCCAATGTGGACAGAGAGTGCGGTGGAGCTCCCGTAATAAAACAAGCTTGGAAGGAGGAGTGGCCTCCACTTCCATAATAGCTTGCCTCTGGAAACCCTATGAAACTGGAGAGAGGATGAAAGGCACCCAAACGTTGAGGACTCTCCTTCACAGTGTCGCTATGAGTCACCTGCCACTCGACGGCACTTAACAACAACAACATATGGGAAAATCAGTTTTATTCAAGTTTTCATTGTTGTTCATGGTTCTTCTGGTACTCTCTGCTTTTAGCCAAAATCCATTTAACATTAGCTATAATTTCCCTAATACCACAACCTCTTCTAAACCTAGCCTGCAAATCTGGCAGCTCTCTATTGATGTGTCATTCCTGTCGTTTTTGTATCATTTTCAGCAGAATTTTGCTTGCATGTGATATTGTTGTTGTTGTTATGTGC
>NW_006400026.1:554524-559226 GCF_000299155.1 Elephantulus edwardii
ATAAAATGTATTTGCAATGAATAAGTCATTGATTTTACAAAATTCAATCATTCTATCTCCAGCCTCATTCCTGTCACCAAGCCCATGTTTTCTGACTACTGATTCTTCTTCACTATTCCCAACTTTTGTATTCCAGTCACCCATTATTATCAATGCATCTTGATTGCATGTTCGACCTATCTCCGACTCTAAAAGCTGGTAGAAATCATCTATTTCTTCTTCTTTGGCTCTGGTTGTTGGTGCATTTATCTGAATGATAGTGGTATTTACTGGGCTTCCTTGTAAGTGTATGGATTGAAAAAATTATATCATAAAGTTAAACTTGGTTTAAAAAAATAAGGCTGCCTAGTGCTTTAATTAATTTTGTCTTAAAAATGATCCTTTATTATATTGGCCTATTTGATTTGCAGGTGAGAGAAAAAGATATACCCTTCCTCCTGGAAACGAGGTGAGGTCCTGTAGAGAGATGAACCTTTGATGTTCAGCAACTTGGGCAGAGAAACCGACTTCCCACCCTCTGCCTCCCAACCACCAAATAGGCCTGTTTGGTGTTGGCCTGTTTGTTTTTGCAGGTAAGAGAGATTTCTGCCTCCTTCCCCAGTCAATTCATAGAACCCAGGTTGGGCTCTGTAGCAAGTTCAACCCACCTCTCTTGGACAGGAGAACATCTACCACCCACACGCCACTTCCTGATGGCCATATTGATTTGTTTGCTTTTGCAAGTACTATGGCCTTGAATACTGATGTCTAGGTACATCATGTGGGATTTCTTAAGCTCAACTGCAAGAGTTTGGGTGGAGCCACAATTTATGGAGGGCACACTCTTCCACCTCCAGGAAGACAAGAGGGGAGCACCAATATATAGGCCCTTCACAAAACATTGCCGTACTTTGGGAAAAAGCAGCAATCTGCCAGAGCCATAATGAAAAAAACAAAATAGCCCATCTCCTAAAAAAAAAAATCAGAACCAATGAATACATCACATAGAGAGAACCAGAAGAAATATATTGATACGGAGTTATTTGAACAGCTACAGAAGAAGATGCAAATGATGGAAGAAACAATGGAAACCATTGAGATAGCAAATGCCTCAGAAACAGTGATCCAGAATACATGTATTTATGAGGAGTAACTACAATAGAAATATTAAAAAATATATAATTTTCCAAATTAAAAAGATAAGGATAGAATACTAAAAGCAGCATGAAAAATAAAACCCAAAGATTCACCTAAAGACAATGGGATGGCATATACAGAAAGTTGAAAGAAAACATTTGCCAGCCAAGGACCCTATACCCAGCAAACCTCTTCAACATATATGAAGGAGAAAATAGATTCTTTTCCAACAAAAGGAACTTAAGGAATTTGTGAAAACAATGCCAAAACTACAAGAAATTTTAAGTGAAGTCCTTTACACAGAGACACCAAAGGAAAGTGAATGGACTATAGTAACCAGAAAAAAACAGAAAAAGAAACACAGCAAAATGGCAATGGGAAAAACTGGCCTGCCAATAATCAATATTGATGTGAACGGACTAACTGTTCCAATTAAGAGAAAAAGAGGAGCAGAATGGAGTTGTTGTTGTTGTTGTTATGTGCCATCGAGTCATTTATGACTCATAGCGACCCTATGTACAAGAGTTGTAAATGCTGTTCTATCCTATGCCAGCCTAGCCATCTCAAACCCACTTATTCCCACCGCTCTAGTCATCCACATCGAAGGTCTTCCTCTCCTTTACCACCCCTCCACTCTGTCAAACATGATGTCCCTCTCCAAGGACCAGTCCCTCCTTGCAACATGACCAAAATATGTCAGATGAAGCTTCAGATTCCTTGACTCCAAGGAGTATTCTGGCTTCACCTTATCCAGGACAAACCTGTTTGTTCTCCTAGCAGTCCATGGCATATTCAGCACTCTTCTCCAGCACCAAAGCTCAAAGGCATCAATTTTCTTTCTATCAACCCTAATCACTGTCTATCTCTCTGATGCATAACACGTAATTGTGAAGACTATAGCCTGGATCAGGCGCACCTTAGTCTCCAGTCTGACGTCATTACTCTTCAGTACTATTGAGAGGTCTCTCACAGCTGAATTTTCTAATGCAATTAATCTCTTTATTTTCTGGCTGCTGGTACCAAGAGTGTTGATTGTGGAGCCAAGCAAACTAAAACTGTTAACTATCTCAATCTCTTCACCATCCATACTGATTCTGCCACTTGGCCCAGTGGTGAGAATCTTTGTTTTCTTGATGTTGAGCTTCAATCCATACAGGAGGCTGCAGTCCTTGACCTTCTGTAGCAAGTGCTTCAGGTCCTCCTCAGTTTTAGCAAGCACGGTTGTGTCATCTGTATAACGCAGGTTGTTGATGACTCTTCCACCAATCCTGATGCAACATTCCTCAGGGGAGGGAAAAAAAGCCCATTAATATGTTGCCTAGAAGAGACATATCTTAAAAAAAAGAAGAAAGACTCAAAATCAAAGGCTGGAAAAAATATGCTAAGCAAATGACAACCACAAAAAGGCAGGAGTGGCAATACGAATCTCTGATAAAATAGATTTCAGAATTAAAATTGCCATAAAAATAAGGAAGAATGTTATATATTGAATAAAGGCACAGTACATCAAGAATACATAACCTTGGTGAACATTTATACACCAAATGATAGACCTGCAAAATACATAAAACAATGGTTTTCAGAATTGAAGAAAGAAATACACAGTAGTGGTAGGAAACTTCACTACACCACTATCACCAAAGAATAAGCCAACTCAAAAGAAACTTAACAAGATGTGAAAAGTCTTTTAAACTATACCATCAGCCAACTCAACCTTGTGGATATATGCAGGTACTACACCCAGCTAAAGCTCGATTCACTTTGTACTCATGGTACATTCTCTAGAATCAATCATATATTAGGACATAAAGTAATTTTTTTAAAAAATTGAAACAATAAAAATTACCTTCTTAGACTACACTGCCATAACACTATAAGTTAATCACAGGAGGGTAAAACCATCCATGTGGAAACTAAATAACTGTCTGCTATAACGATTGGGTTAAAGAATGAAATTAAAAAGTTTAATGAAAATGAAAATACAACATACCTAAACTCTGGGATGCAACTAATGCATTCTTCAGGGCGTAGTTCAAAATCAATTGGCACAAGCATGTAAAAGAAGAAAGAAAAAAAACCCTAGGACCTAAATTAAAAAATTCATCAGCTAGAAAAAGAACTGCAATCTAATACTGTAGCTGCTAGAAGACAGGGAATTATAAGGACAAGAGCTGAAACAATTGAAACCATCACCAAGACCAGGAGCTATTTTTTCAAAAATTGATAAACCAAACTTTATAAAAGGAGAGAGAAAGAGACAGAGAAAGACAGATAACATGATTAAGAAATTATAGATGTGACATCACAACAGAACCAGATGAAATTAAATTGATAATGTTGGAATACTGAAAAATTATACTCAGACAAATTTGAAAACCTAAAGAAAGTGGACGAATTCTTAGAAACTCATGCCATACCCAGATTGGCACACAGAGATGTAAGATACTTGAACAGAACATCACAAAAGAAGAAAAAAAAAAGACTTCACCATTAGAAGTCCTAGACCAGATGGCTTCAAAGCTGAATTCTACCAAATATAGAGAAGATCTATCACCAATTCTACTTAAATTTTTTTTAAAAAGTAGAAATAAAAATAACACTTTCAGAGTCATTCTATGAAGTAAGCATAACCCTAATACCAAAGATAGTACCAAGGGAAAAAAAACTCTACATATCAATATCTCTCATGAATATATATGCAAAAATTCTTTACTAAATCCTAGCCAATAGAATCCAAAAGCACAGGAAAAAAAAATAATCATGACCAAGTGAGATTGGTATGCAAGGATGGTTCAGCATAAGAAAAACAATCAACGTAATTCACCACATTTACAAAGCATATACTTAGGATTGTAGGAATTGATGCAGAATAGACAGAAATAGACATTTGACTAAATCCAACACCCTTCTGGCTAAAGATAATCAGCAAAATAGGAACAGAAGGGAATTTCTTGAACAATGTATAGCATATATGCAAGGCCAAAAGCCAATATCAGTCTCAATGGAGAAAGAATAAAAGCAATTTCCTTGCGAACAGGAACCAATTAAGGTTGTCCACTATCACCACTTCTATTCAATAAGAAAAAAGAAGAAAATAAAAAGCATCCAGATCAGCAAAGAGATGGTTAAACTGTTACTATATGCAGATAATATGATAGTGTACACAGACAACCCCAGAGACTCAACAAAAAAACTGTTAGTGCTAGTAGACCAATTTAGTAAAATGTCAGGATAAAAGATCAATATCCAAAAATCAGTGGGAGTCCTCTACAGTAACAAAAAGAACTCACAGAAGGAAACCAAGGAAGCAATACATTTACAATAGCCAACCAAAAATTGAGACTTGGGAGTCTCAAAAAACTACAGAATATTTCTATGAGACACAATAAAGTCCTATAGAAATGGGAAAATGTTCACTGTTTATGAACAGGAAGACTCAATATTGTGAAAATGACACCCCTACTGAAAGCAATCTGCATGTTCAACGCAATCCCAATGAAGATACCAAATTTATTTTTCAAGATCAAAAGGGAAACTGTCAAGTTTGTTCGGAAAAGCGAAGATGAGAAAGAAAGAGAGAGAGAGA
>NW_006400026.1:567168-568410 GCF_000299155.1 Elephantulus edwardii
TTTTCCTACATTCATGGTTCTCACATTCCATGTCCCAATCACCAGTGTCTGCTTACAACTGTTCCTCTTCCTTTGTATTTCCATACTTGAAAACTCAACCTCCTTTGCCGTTTCTGTTATCTAATTGTGTTCTGTTGTACATAGGGTTTTACATGTACTGGGAAAAAGACAGTGTTAAAAATCACTCAGGTAACAACTATTTGTCCAGATCAGCTCCTGGCTCTGTGTTCCAACTCAACTCCATATGAATCAGAAATGATGAAAATTCCTCACAGATCCTCAAAATATTTTGCTACTTTTGCTTTTCTTTTTTTATAAAATGTCTTTGTAATTGTGATTTTTTTAAATGAACATTTACAGAGAAGTTAGATTTTCATTCACTCATTGTTGTGCATTTTACCCTCTCTTCTTCCTTTCCCTCTCCCTCAGTTGACTTTTTAAAAACCATTCATTATTGCACAATTATCTACCTAACCACTCGCCAGGCCTCTTTGTGATGATATACTTCTTATTCTGGGCTGTTGTAATATGTATAATGTCTAATCATATATTCCTTTTAGACATCTTTTTCTTTCATCTGTTGCAATGTAATGGTCATTATATATTCCCTCTTACCTATTCTCCCCCCAATTGCCCATGTCAGACCTGCTTTATAACGATGGTGTCATTCAGTGTTTGTCCTTTTGTGACTGAAATATTTCACTCAGTAATATTATGAATTTTCATCTTCTCCTTGTTTTTATAGGTGAGTTTTTGATGATAAATGGAAGAAGTGAAGCATAAGCTGCAAGCCATGCATGGAATTTTAAATGGCAAATATTGTAATGTATTTATTTTTTTAATTGATATTTTAATGAAAATCTATAAAGTACTTAGATTTCCATTCATTCATTGTTGCACATTTTCCTCCCTGCCCCTGTCCCCTCCAGTTTACTTTTGTCTTTGGTAAACAAAATTCTTTCATTGTTCTTAATGGCATTCCCCCCCCCCATGCAAAATCTTTGACAGAAATAAGCTCCAGAACATGACACTGTTAACCCACATTCATACGTCTTTGAAAGAAGATCATATAAAGAAGACCTTTGTGTAGTGATATTCCATTTCAAAGAAAAGGTGAATCAAGTAATTTAATATAAACCTTAAAATATAGGAAAATTATTTTTTTATTATTAAATTTTATTAATTTTAATGAACATTTACAGAGATTTGGGGTTTTCATTCATTCATTGTTGCACTATTTTC
>NW_006400026.1:568698-569244 GCF_000299155.1 Elephantulus edwardii
TGTGTCCTTTGCCATTCCCTATCATTCCTCCCTGAGAGAGACTTCACTCTGATTCATAAGGAAAAGGGGATGGCATATTCTCTTAGGTACTTCCTGTTGAAAAGGGACGCCGTAGGTTTCAGGGGGAGGATCTTCTCTCATTACTCTAAAGGGCCCCTTTTGCAATAGGAAACACGTAGACTATTATGGAGAATGATTTTGGAATTTAGATGCACTGTTATCAGTTGTGCTTAGCTGTACACCTTCATATCCTTGAAGATGTATCTTGGAACTGTTGCAGCCTAGAAGACACAAATTTAACTAACAAGTTAAAAGTACATGAGTCAAAAATTAAAAAGCAATAATATTACAAGTAGATGCTCTAATAGTGGTACAAATCAAGTTACAGAGGAAAGGTAGTTCTTACAATAAAAGGCCTATTGACTAGCACTTTGTCTATTATAGTATAAATGTTAGGCACCACAAGATGTAAAGGCTCAACTATGTCATTTATTGTTCTTAAGTCCTGGACCAAATTCCATCTACCACTGGGTTGTTTTATAACTC
>NW_006400026.1:569344-575487 GCF_000299155.1 Elephantulus edwardii
AGGGAGGGAGGGAGGGAGGGAGGGAGGGAGGGAGGAAGGAAAGAAGAGTAAATCAATCAATCAATCCCTTCTGAAAACCAAAAATGAAGTGGGAGGCATAGCACTCCCTGATATTAAAACCTACTAAAAAGCTGTAGTAATCAAAACAGCATGGTAGTGGTACAACGACAGGCACACAGACCAATGGAGCAAAATTTAGAACCCAGAAATGGACCCATCTGTCTATGGTCAACTGATATTCAACAAGAAAATAAAGCTTATCAAATGGAGAAATGACAACCTCTTCAACAAATGGTGCTGGCCAAACCGAACTAGAATTAAGCTTAGAAAGCCTAGTTTGTGGTATAAAGAAACTGCCACATACAGCCAGAAATGCACAATCTGGAGAGGATAAAAGTGATGAATGGACCTTCTAAAGATTAAATTCCTGTATGCATCAAAAACATTTTACAACAGAGTAAAAAGAAAACCTACTAATTGGGAAAGAAAAACATTTGGAAACAACATTTCAGACAAAGGTCTCCTGTCAAAAGTTTACAGAATTCTATAGGGCCTCCACAAGAAAAAGACTGATTAAAAAAAAAAAGAAAAAGACTGATCACACAATTGTGATCAAAATGGGCAAAAGAGGCAGATGTTCAGATGGCCAACAGACACATGAAGAAATGCTCAAAATCACTGGCAATAAAAGAGATGCAAATCAAAACCATAATGAGATACCAGCTCACTCCAGTAGCATTGGCAAAGTTTAACAGAACATCAAGTAGGCCATGTTAGAGAGTTTGTGGCAAGATGATGATGATGAGTGTCTTGAGTTGAGCACAACTCATAGTGACCAAATGAACAAAAGGCCTGAAGCCCCTCTATAGATACTGGATTTTATCAAAATTCATAGTTTCCAAAAGCATGTTATTTAGGAAGAGGATGTCACCCTTGCTTCCAAACCTGTCAGAGAATGTTATTACTGCTATGTGCCATTGAGTCACCTGTGATGTATATATGTACCCTACGTACAGAAGCTCTCAACATTTCCCTGTCCTAATCCTGTCTCACTAATTCCAACACACTGGCATCTCCTTATCCTGTGCTATCTGTCCACCCTTCTGAGCATGATGTCCTTCTCCAAAGACTGATCTCTCCTGGTGATATGCCCAAAGTAAGTGAGGTGGAGTTTCAAAATACTAGCCTCCAAGGAGAGACTTGGTTTGACACTCTCCAAAACAGACTTATTTGTTTTCTTGGCAGCCCATGGTATGTACAAGACCCTTCTCCAGCACCACAACTCAGTCATCTATCTTATATTCTTCTGTTATCTTTAGTCATTGTTCAACTCTCTGAAGCCTAACAAGTAATTGAGTAGAGTATGGCCTGGATTAGGTGGACCTTTGTATCTAGATGACATCGTTGCTCTTCACTACTCTGGAGAGGTCCATGACAGTAGATTTTCCCAATGCAATTCATCTTTTGGTTTCCTGTTGATTGTGGATCCAAGCAAGCTGTGATTATTAACCTCAGTCTCTTCTCCATTATGGTTCTGCCATTTGCCCTAGTGGTGAGAATCTTTGTCTTCTTGATGCTGAGCTTCAATCCATATTGAAGACTACAGTCCTTGCCCTTTTGCAGCAAGTGCTTCAGGTCTTCTTCCGTTTCAACAAGCAAGGTTGTATCATCTGCACTTCGTAGGTTGTTAATGAGTCTTCCTCCAGTCTTGATGTCACACTCTTCCTCATAAAGCCCTGCTTCCCAAATGATCTGTTCTGCATACATATTGAAAAGGTAGGGGATAGGATGGATCCCTGATGCACTTCTGTCTTGATTTTGAACCATGGAGTGTTTCCTTTCTCTATTCTGAAGACTGTGTCATGGTCCAAGTTTAGGTTTTGTTCTGAGATTCCCATTTTCCTCAAGATTGGCCACAACATAGTGTGATCCATGCAATCAATATCTTTGCATTGTCAATGAAACACAGAAAGACATTCTTCTAGACTTTCTGCTTTCTGCCAAGAGCCATCTGATGTTGCAATAATGTCCTTACTGCCATGACCTCTTCTAAACTCAGCCTGTATTCCTGGTAGTTCTCTGTCAATGTACTGTTCATGTCTTTTCTGGATAATCTCCAGCAGAATTTTGCTAGTGTGTGATATTAGTGATATTGTTCAATAATGTCCATATTCTGTTGGGTAACCTTTTTTTGAATGCAAATAAATATGGATCTCTTCCAGTCAGTTGGCTAAGTAGTTGTCTTCCAGGTTTCTTGGCATAACTTGGTGAGCACATGCAGGGCAGCATCTGTTTGCTGAGATACTTCAACTGGTATTTCATCAGTTTCTGGGGCTTTATTTTTTGCCGAATCCTTCAGAGCAGCCTGCACTTCTCCTTGATCACTACTGCCTCTTGCTCTTATGTTTCTTGAAATTCTTCTTTGTCTGGCAAATCTTTTTGGTACAATGACTCTGTATATTCTTTTCATCTGCTTTTAATACTTCTGGAATCATTCAATATTCTGCCCATAGCATCCTTAAGCATTGCAACTCATGGCTTGAATTTATTCTATAGTTCTTTCAGCTTAAGAAATGCAGAGTGAGATCGGCCCTTTTGACTTTCTTACTCCAGCTCCTCGCACATTTCATTATAATATTTTGCCTTGTCTTCCCCAGCAGCCCTTTGAAATCTTCTATTCAGCCTTAACTTCTTGATTTCTTCCCTTTTATTTGGCTTCTTGGCACTCTAGTGCAATATTCAGTCTCTTCTCAAATCCATTTTAGTCTTTTTTTCTTCTTCCTTCTTCATAAAGACTTTTGCATTCTCCATGAATGCTATTCTAGCTTTCTTTCCAAAGTTTATTTGGTCTTCATTTATTAGTGTTCATGCCTCAAACCTATTCCTTAGTTTTAAATTCATGGGAGGTACACTGAAGGTCAAATTTTTATTCCTGTGGATATGATTTAACATTCTTTAGTTAAAGAAGACAAGATAGGAACTCTTATACATTGTTGGTGGGATTGTACTCTTATACATTTATGGCAAGATAGGAACTCTTACACATTGTTGGTGGGATTGTAAAATGGTACAACCACTCTGGAAGGCAGTTTGGTGTTTCCTCAAAAAGCTGAATATAGAAATTTCATATGACTCAACTATTCCTGCTTGGAATATATCCCGAGAGAATTAGAACTGAGATACAAATGAATATTTGCACCCCAATGTTCATAGCAGCATTATTCACCATCGCAAGAACATGGAAATAGCCCAAATGTCCAACCACAATCAAATAGATTGAGAAATCATGGTGCATTAACATCATACAATACTATGCAGTATGCAGGAGCAACCATTTTGAAAATTACTACCTCACCTGGGAGAGACCAGAGAGCATTATACTAAGTGAACTAACTCAGTCACACAGCAACAAATACTGTACAAGGCCATTATTGTAGAAATGAAAAGATAGCTAGAAAAATGTGTATGAAGGTCTAAAGGGGTGAGGGTGGGAGCAGAGAGGTGAGCATGGGCTGATGGTGTAATCATAGAGTCGCACAATTTAATGGGTGGAGGGAAGGTTGGGTCAAGGAAATGGGAAAGATCTGGTGTGAAAAATAATGTGTAAGAATTTTATAAGTAAACCAATATAAAATAAAAGATTTATTTAAAGTTAAAATTATACTTTGCTTTATAATATCTATGAGTCTAATAATGTACAACTTTAAGCTCTTTTGATCTCTTTATTTGATCATTTGTAATTATACAAATGCTGCAATATTTTAATTTATTTAATGAATTTTGTCTTACAGATTTTTTTGTTCAATAAATAAGCTAGGAAGCAGGAGTGGCCATTCACTTCAGAAATGGCTTGTCTCCGGAAACTCTATGAACAGTACTCAGGCCTTTCATTCATAGGGTCGCAATGGGTCGTCTGCGACTTGACAGCACCTAACAACAAGGACAACATAGAAAGAGCTATTTTGGCTCAGTGATGCTACCAAGCTCAAGGTGGGTGATTTTAATCTGCTGCCCTTAGGCCTGGTTCACATTTCTTTTTTGTCAAGCATTCTTCTAGGTGATATAGCACTGGTCTTTGCATTGCTGTGCAGAGGTAACTTGTGGTTGCTATGATGCCAAACACTGTGACATTGATGTGCCAAATGTGATAATGGTTGCCCATGGTGGACAGTGTTTGGTGGAGCTTCCCAATTAAAACAAGCTTGGAAGCAGGAGTGGCATCCACTTCTGAAATGGCCTGCCTCTGGAAACTCTATGAACAATGCTCAGGCCTTTCATTCATAGGGTAACTATGTGTCGTCTATGACTCGACGGCACCTAACAACAACAATTATTTATATGACAAGATAATATAGGATAATTTTATTACTTATTCCCTCAGTGTAAGTTAATGTATTGAAGTGACTATTCTCAATCCAATATTGTGTCAGTAAATCTAATTATATCAGTAATGTTAATTCAAATGGGCTTCATTACTAAGGATTTGTTGTTTTTTTACCATCAAGTCAGAAGCAACCCATACATCACCCTCCAACAGGTTTTCAGTGGCAGTAAATTGCACTGAAGGAGATTGCCCATCCTTCTCAACCAGAGTAGCTGGTGGATTTGAACTGTGTGCTTTTGAGATTGCAGCTTCTACCACTAGACTGCCTATTTTTCTTTGCTATAGTCATATCTCTGAAGACTTTTTTTGGCAGCTCAGCGTGCTATGGACTATGTTTAACTTCTACCACTAGACCACCAGCAATATCCAGAAAAAAATGTGCTGAATTAAGACTCCTTGGAGTATTGCATGAAAATACACATTTCTCCACATTAATAAGATGAAGGGTATGTTATGTTTAAAAATTCTAACATGATTAGCTAGATTTGTATGTCTCATTCCTGGTAAAATAAACATGTTGTCCTAATTTTGCTAGGTATTAATATTTTTCAAATTTGGTAACTGCCTATCCATGTGCTTTGTTTTTTTCTGTTAGAGTTGATCTCTTTTAAAATTATTTTTAAAATGCTTTTAAAATTTAAATTGTGTGTTGTGTAGAAAAGAGTTAACACAACAGGCCTTAGACTGCCATTCTTACAAAGGAATACTTTCAAGGTACATCCTTGGCCAACATCTGGAAATTTGGATTTCAGGAGAGTTCCTACTGTCCTAACTCATAAGGATGATTTACTGATTTAAACTGTGCAAACAGTTAATGATGAACACCTCTTTTTCTTCTCGAAATTCAAAAGAATACTAGATAATGGATGCTTCTGTTCCCTATTTCCAGTAAAAAGCCTCGGGTACTAAATGGTAAGCTTCCCTAATAGGTAATACTCTCCATGTGTTGTTACAGTTTGAACATAGTTGGAATTGAACATCCTCTCTGGATTCACTGGAAAAAAGACTTCAAAGCTTTCACTTGGTTTCCTTTGGGCTTCTTCTCATTGATTGCCTCTGTATTAAAGCTCAGCCCTAAGTGCAACTATATGATGAGCCCTGTGAATCATCCTAGAGAATTATAGAATTTGAGGATAATCTTGGGATTTAAGATATATTATTATTTAAATTGGAAATCTGTGCATATATTAATTTAAATAAATACTTTTCAATATTTCCTATACCCTTTTTATGTTTGTAGATCTGAATAAAATTATATATGTATAAAACAATAATTTCCTGATTCATCCTCTCAAAACACGTTCTGCTTCCTATTCATGATTTAATGTGCGTAGAAGTAACTTCACATCATTACTTTATTCTACATGCTTTTGTGACAATATTAATAATAAATACCTAAAAGATATATTTGAAGGACATGAGTAATAGAAGTTCTTTCTGGATAATGCATCTGTTAGAAAGTCTGATAACATAGTTGGTAGCATGTTGAGCTGCCAACCAAAAGCCTTCAGAGATTTGAATCCACCAAAGTAAAATAGGCAGTTTCCTCCTGTGTCAGAAGCTGTACGGAAAGTCCTATGAGTTAGATCGACTGAATGGCAGTTAAGTGATGCTGCAATATTCTCTATATCCCTAAATTTTACATATTTTAGTGCCCAACTCTGGGAAAAAGTTGTTGTTGTTGTTGTTGTTGTTGTTGTTGTTGTTATGTGCCATCGAGTCACTTGCGACTCATAGCGACCCTATGTACAACAGCCCT
>NW_006400026.1:577140-577816 GCF_000299155.1 Elephantulus edwardii
AAAAAAAAAAAAGAAAACTAACAAAGCCCAAGAAAAACCCACCAATAAAACCCCAAAACCCCAAGAGAGTTATCTATGGAAGAGAAACAATTACATTAAGTTCTGCTTTCTCAGCAAAAACTATGTGAGCAAGAAGTCAGTGGGATAACATATGTTGTTGTTGTTGTTGTTATGTGCTATTGAATCACCTTATACTCATAGTGCCCCTATGTACAATACCTCTGAACCCTATTCTATCCTGCGCCAGCCTCACTGGCTCTGACATAACTATACTCACTACCTCATTACTATGTCAGTCCATCTCATCCAGGGTCTTTCTCTCATGTGCTGTCCCTCCACCCTTCCAAGCTGAAATCCTTCTCCATGGGCTGATCCCTCCTGGCCACATGCCCAAGTATGTGAGATATAGCTACAAAATCCTTACCCCAAAGGAGAAACATGGTTTCATCCTCTCCAGAAAAGACCTGTTTGTTCTCTTGATGGTTTATATAAGTAATTGCAAAGGCCATGGCCTGAATCAGGTACACCTTGGGCTCTAGACTGATATTATTGCTCTTTAGCACTTTAGAAAGGTCCCTGAAAGACTGAGTAAGATGTGTTCAATAATGTATACTGCACTGAAACAGAGGAGGGAGAAAACTGTTTAAAAGAGATATGTGACCAGGTATTTCTGTCA
>NW_006400026.1:577916-590369 GCF_000299155.1 Elephantulus edwardii
AACAACAACAACAACAACAACATTAGGCTCTTGTGTCCAGGAGAAAATGAATATACTTACCAGTAATGTTAATGCTCACCCACAGCTCTTCTGGGAGGACCTAAATTGTTAAAGTGTCCTCCTTTGTTTCCAGCTGGGAGCTGGGAAAATTATTTAATTAAAAGTATAAGTAGCCTACCTTTATGATATTTTATGTAATCTTATGTCTGCCAAGTACAACTAAATATAAAATTAAATCTCTTTGTCACAAGCTGTCAACTATGCAAATAATATTCTCATTTTTAAAAACATTTTAGAAGAAAATATCATAAATTAAATTAAACAGACAATAATTAGCCTTAGAATTAACAATTGAGATTTACAAAAGAAAGAAAGTATTATTTATTATGAGAAAAAAATAAAAAAGCACTATATAGAGAAAGCACACTAAGTTTAAGTTAATCTATAGATAATGGCAACAAAAGCAGCAATAACCTCAAAGACTTCCCATAAAATACTTCACATGTTGTTGTTTTGTGCCATCAATCCTAGTATGACACAGAGAGACCCTATGAACAGCAGATTTGAACCTCATTCTATCCTGTGCTATCCTCTGCCTAACTGTCATAGTAGAGCCACTTGTGGCAGTCACCATGTCAATACACCTGGTTGAGGGTATTCCTCTCCTTCACCAACCCTCAACCCTTCCAAACATCTCACTCCTCTCTAAGGAATAGCCCCTTCTAGTAACATGCCCAAACTATATGAGGTGAAGCTTCATCATCTTTGTCTCCAAACTCTAGCTGCATTCTCTCCAAGACATATTTGTTTGCTCTCTTGGCTGTCCATGGAATATTCAGTGCTCTTCTCCAGCACTATAGCTCAAAGACATTAATTCTTCTGTTATCCCTATTCATTGTTCAGCTCTAAGATTCATAGAAAGACCATAGCCTGAATCAAATGCACTTTAGTCCTCAAATGACATCATTACTCCTCAATAATTTGGAGAAGTCCCAAACAGCAGACTTTTCCATTGAATGCATCTCTTTATTTCCTGACTTCTAGTACCGAGAGTGTTAATTGTGGATCTAAGTAAGATGAAGTTGTTCATGAGAAATGATGCAAGTCTATTAATGAAGCTGATTGTCAAACTAACACAGGAACAATTAGCTGATCTATTTATTTCATGATATTTCAATATCAAAGATCTTATTAAAAATTTCTTTATACTTCATTCACCTTTCTCAATAATTCATATATACTATTTTATTAAAATGTATTTTTATGCAATTATTTATGTACATTATGTTTTACATACTAATTTGTTTTGATTTGTTACTTTTATCTTCCCTTCCCCACAATTACCCATTCTACCTTACCTATTTCTTCAACTCCCTATTCCTCCAAATAATCTCTACTGTTCTAGTGATTTCCTCTTCTTTCTTCCATACTCCTCCTCTTTCCCTTTTAAAGAGTTAAGGGTGTGTGTGTGTGTGTGTGTGTGTGTGTGTGTGTGTGTTTCCAGAGAGCCCTGGTGACCTAGTGGCATGAAGCTACATTGCAATCCTGAAGGTGTATAAGTTGAATCCACCAATTGTCCCACAGGAGAAGGATAGGAAATATCCTCTTACGCAATTAACTGTCTCTGAAAACCCAGAGGGCCAGCGATGGGTTCCTGCTTTTTGGTCCACAAAAATAACAACAACAACAACATATATTTCTATTAGATAATTGTAATAGTTTCATTTAAAGATAAAATTGTCTTTGTCTTAGTTCTTCCCAGGTTGATCCTCCCTTGATGCTTGCCGTGTTCTTTAATCATTATATCTCTATTCTCCCCTCCTGTCCTCTCCTGTCCTTCTGTTACCCTCCTATTTTCACAGTAATGGTTTTATGTAGTATCCATTCTTTTGTGACTGAATTATTCCACTCAATATAATTCTCTCTAGACTCTCTCTGTTGTGTCATACTTTACAAATACTTCGTTATTCTTTAGTGATGCACAGTATTCATTGTGTAATAGTTTTCTATCCATTCATATCCATTTATTGATGGGCATTTCCACTGTTTCCATTATATTGCTATTGTGAATAATGTCTATTATTAGCCTGTCTTTTCAGGTTCTCATTGATTTTTTTCCTATTCCTTCACATCTGCTTCCACATGTTAAGAGCTACTGTCCTAATGTTTTTCCACACTTTCATGTTTTCCACAAATTTTAGTTGTGCTGAATGTTTGCTGAATTCCTTTGAGTTGAAACTCAATCTCATCTCCATTCCCAGGTTTTAAATTTTTGTATCACTCTTTTGGCTTTTTTCCTTTTCTCTAGATATATGTTAAATAATGATTAATAGGTTATTTATACATAATTCTTTTTTATGGAAGAATATTTCTGTTAGTTTCCAAATTATTTTCGGTTTTCAAAAATTTTTATTATAATAGAATTCTTGCTTCACAATCTGAACTCTAATACAATAGCATTTGGAGTTCAATAAAATCTGCCCCCCAAAAGCTAATGTAAAGGGTATTAAAAATGCTAAAAAATAAAATTATTGATTACCATGAGACCAGGAAAGCTAAATTATGCCCATCTACTATTAATAACAGTTTGATCAAAGGTTCCAATAAGATTTTTTTTATTAAAAGGGAAGAAATTCAGAACAGAATTTCAAATTTTCATGGAATCCATGCTTTTACCACCACAAAAGTTCAATCAACTTCTGGATCACTTGTCATCAGATAACATTTAATCCTTAAACTAAAAATATTCTCTGTAGTTCTTAAATCCGAACAATAGTGTCTGGCAGTATAGTCTGTAAGGAGCTGAGCTTCCTAAACCAAGACTGGCACTTCTCTGATGGTTCAAATCCATCAACAGCTCACAGAAGAAAGATGGTAAAGCTACTCCCATGTGTTTTATAGCTTCTGAAGTTCTGTGGGAGGGGCATCTATAAGTTGATTCCACTCAAAAGCAATAAGTTTGAGTTTTGGAGAATGAAAAAATAAATTAAAATGAATATAAATTAATAATGAACATTAAATAGTAAATTTAGGCAAAATGAATGTTTGTTAAAGGAAGATAAAGAAACTCAGAAAGAGGATGTGATAATAGTTCTGAAACTTGAAGAATATAATCAATGACTCTAAATAGTACATATAGAAATTGATAATTGGGATGTGTTTTGCAGTATATATTAACAACAACCAAAAAAGTATTAAAATGATTTTAAATATATTTTTACACTGTTGAGATTAACCAAAGGTATATATCAAGCCCAAAAAGACCTAATCATGAAAACACATAAATTTCAAGCAAAAACAGTGAGAGTCCTTGAATTCTGGCATTCTCCTATCCTTTACACACTATATTTGCCAATGGTATTGCAGCCAGGAACAGTTGGTAGGGAGCTGTATTGCTAAAACAAAGGCACCAGCTGTCTCGTGATTAAAATTCATCAGTAGTCAATAGGAGAAAGATAGACTATAATCTCCTACGCAATTTATAGGCACTGAAAAACTTACTGAAGGGATAGATATGAATCACTTCCTTTTCAATGGCAATGAGAGGGTTTAATGAAAATAGGAGATTTACTTCTGTAATTAAAAGGAGTTTCACTTGATTCATAACATTATCTTTTAAACTGATTATCACTAGCAATCAATGAAATTCAGCAGTTCTAGTAGTCCAAAATTGTGTTCCTGCACTGGACAACTAATGTCTAGAACATCAGTTGGAGTTTTAATAGGTAATTTTAGAAAGTTTGACAGTCATTACAGGTTTGATAAATTATCCACACTGACAGTCAAGAGCAGAATAATCTTAAGTTTCTGAAACATTTTGGCCTATGAAGCCTGAGCATTGAATATGAAAGACAATATGTACATGTTCTAGCCTTTCCTAGTGTTGAGGAATTTTGCCATCTAAGAACCTAGTTCCAAAAAACTGACTCCACATTGGTGATTAGTTCTTGGTATCCTGAGCACTACTCCCCTTGGCTTGCTTTCCTAACCTATTACATTGCTGAGATAAAAGATATTACTGGCCATATTGTAGGGAACTCTCATTATATTGCTTTAGAGTTAGGATAAGATTCATATGTATGAGGCAGCCTGTTGTTGTAGTTGTTGTAGTGCAGGATAGAGTTGGAACTGACCAGTGGTTCATCCTCCAGAGGGATTTCAAAGGCAGTTATTTGCAAGGGAGGAGCTAGCCCATCTTTCTGCCAGGGAACAGCTGGTAAATTCAAACGGCATCTCTTCAGGATGCAATACAATTTCTTGCCAGTAGGCCACCAGAGATCCCTAGTGGGAAGTAAATCTTAGGACAGACTTGAAAATGTCCTATAGTTAAACTGATGTTGTTCTGTGTATCATTGAATCATAACCAACTCCTAGATAACCTTCCAGTGATTTTTCAAAAGCAATAAATTGCACAGAGAGAGACTGTCCATCTATCTACTATGGAGCTGCAGGTGGATTTGAACCATTTACATTTAGTTTGCAGTGTAACTTCTTGTAAGTAGGCCATCAGAGCTCCTATAGAGAACTAAGTTCCCTTAAACATAAACAATTGCATCTGTATAAAGATTGTTACAAGTGTTGAATACAACATTTGACAAATTACATTATGTGTATTCACAGAAAGAAGACGTAGAAATACATGTTTAAACCTAATAACAAAGAATAAAATGAAGTAGAGATATGAGGTTGTAATACTAGGGATATTATGGCTAATGTTAGATGGATCTTGGCTGAAAGCAGGGAGTACCAGAGGAATATCTCTGTTTCATTACTATGCAAAGACATTTGACTGTGTGGACCACAACAAATTCTGTCTAACTCTGACAAGAAAGGCAATCCCAGAAGGCTTATGCAAAAACTTGGACCAGGAGACACTTGTCAGAACAGTGAAAAAGAACACTGCATGGTTCAAAATTGGGAAGAGTGTATGCCAGGGATGTGTCCTATCTTCATATCTTTTCAATATATATGCAGAAGAGATTATCCAGGAGGCTGGACTCTGTGAGGAGAAATGTGGCATTATGAAGACTCATGAAAAATCTGCATTATGCAGATGATACAACTCTGCTTGCTTAAACTAAGGAGGACCTGAAACACTTGCTGCAGAAGGTCAAGGACTGCAGCCTTCAATATGGACTGAAGTTCAATATCAAGAAAATAAAGATTCTCACCACTGGGCCAACTGGCAGCATTGTGATGGATAGTGAAGAGATTGAGATTGTAAACAGCTTTAATATGCTTGGTTCCACAATCAACATTCTTGGCACCAGCAGCCAGGAAATTAAAAGATGTATTGTGTTGGAAAAGTCTGCTGTCAGATACCACTCCAAAGTACTGAAGAGCAATGATGTCAGTCTGGAGACTAAGGTGTTCCTGATACAGGCCATGGTCTTTGTAATCACGTGCTATACATCAGGGAGTTGAACAATGACTAGGGATGATAGAAGGAGAATTGATGCCTTTGAGCTGTGGTGTCGGAGAAGAATATTGAACATACCATGAACTGCTTAAGAGAACGAACAGGTTTAACTTGGAGAGGGTGAAATTAGGCTGCTCCTTGGTGGCAAAGATTTTGAAGCTTCATCAGACATAGTTTGGACATGTAAGGAGGGACCAGTGCCTGGAGAGGGACATCATGCTTGGAAGGGTGGAAGGACAGCACAGGAGAGGAAGATCCTTGATGAGATGGATTGATTCAGTGACTGGAGTGATGGGAGAAGATGTGTCAGAGACAATAAGATTGGCATAGGATAGAGCAGGGTTTAGGGTTGTTGTACATAGGGTCACTATGAGTCCCAGGTGACTTGATGGCACATAACAACAGCAACAGAGATAGAAAGGTAAACTAGATGTTGGATACTGCTTTCATAATTCATCTCAGTTGAGATACAAATGAAAAAAATTAGAAAGTAATAATATTCATGGAGTAATACATACAAGACAGGATTTATGACAATACATGACATCCACTTCCTAAATAACATGCCTCCGGAAATTCTATGAACTTTGATAAATGTCAGTAGTTGTAGAAAGGCTTCAGGCATTTTGATAATAGGGTTGCTATGAGTCGTGCTTGATTCGAAGGAAATCAACAACAACCAAAAAAAAATATATACTATTTAAAACAAAGACGTATTTCCAATAGTCAGAAGAGAAAAAATTAATAGAAAGTATCATCAGATGTTGTACGCTTAAATAGCACCAAAATGTTTTACAAAATGTTTTTTTAAAAAAGATTTATTGGTTAAAAATGTTCTTAATATCAGGAAAAGGATATATTTTTACAATAATCACAGTTAACTCCAAATCAGATAAACCTCAAAAGAAAATCAGAAGACAAATAATAAATAAATTTATCAAAATTAAAAACAAATAAAGAATAGTGAGAACACCCAGAAAATAATGAGATGCTACCTACAAAAGACAAAACAAAATAAGATTGAGCTGATTTATCAAGAGAAAATGCTTGGGTTTTTTTTTAAGCACCTAACAACAAATACTCTAAGAAGATTTGCATTTGAATGGATCTTTAGGCTCACCTTGGGTTTTTCATTAAAGAGAATCACATTTGAAAGAAAAGCAAACAGAAAAAAAGATAGAGAAAGAAAGGAGAGACTGACTTTGTAAAACTGGAGCAAGCTGTTTGGTCTCTGAGACAGGGTAAAGTTGGCACCAATCACAGCCCACTTCCAGGACTTTAATTCAAAAGCATTCATAGTAACCACCTGGATCCACTGGAGTGGAAGTTGAATGAATAAAATAAAAAAGAAATAGACTGAGGATGGATATGTTTCTACAGCACTGTCCACCTAGCATGTACAGACGTATGGATAAGAATAAAAGGATGCTGGCAAAAAATAAAAGGATGTTGGCTTGAGAAGCAGGGAATCATCAGGATTTCTGGTTTATTGGCCTCATGTAGGTGCTAAGGTTGAGTGAAGTGACAAAAATGTCTGGAACCCAGGGAGATTAAGGACTCCTGAGTTTGAGTCTGATGTCCATTTGAACTTTCTCATAGATGGCTGGGGACCAGATGAAGAGAAGGTGATTCATGCTGTGAACTACTACTGATTGCTTAAACTTGATGGCTTGTTCTGGACTGGACTTTGCTTGTGGACGCAGATGCTCAATGTTTCCAAACTGGATAGACGATCCTGCAGTATATGCTAGTTTCCCCAGTGTACTGATTTGACAGAGAAGTGCAAGTCAGAAATTGGTTATATAAAATGGAAATAATAAGGTATTGAGGCATGAAGTAGCTAGCTTATATGCTTCCATAAATGTAGTTATTTTGATAATGACTTTAAGGGAAGAACATACCACAATATATATGAAGATATGCATAATATAATGCAAATGAAAGATTATATAAAACACATGGTATAAATAGAAACATACAAGAAAAAAGAGAGTAGATGGAAAGAAAATGAAGAAAACATTTGAATCATGTGATATAACATCAAAAGGAATAACATGTATGACCAGAATTCCAGAACACAAAAGTGGCAGGGAAAACACTGACCAAATTGTGGAAGAGGTACTAGAAGAAAACTTCCCAGATACCAAAATGAACAAGAAAAATCACATTCAAGAAGCCCAGAGAACTCCAAACAGATTAGACCTCAAAAGAAAAACATCAAGACATATCATAGTCAAGTTCTCCAAATCTAAAAACAGTGTGTGTGTAGGGGAGTGGGGAACAAACATAGAAGTTACCTATAAAAAAGAACCAGTTAGATTAAGTTTTTATTTCTCAGCAGAAACTATGTAAGCAAGAAGAGAGTTGGGTGAAAACAATTATCTACTGAGGATCATATACTCAGCAAAATTGTCCATCAGATATGATGACTATACTATGAGAAACAATAAGAGGCTTAAATAAATGGGGGAAAATGTTTCCTATCCATAGATAGGAAGATGCAACATAACAATCCTGCCAAAGGCAATCTATGTAATCCCAATACAGACAACAAATTAATTCTCAAAGAAATAGAAAAGGCAATTGGTAAATTTATTTGGAGAGGAAAGAGACCTTGAATAAGTAAAGAACTTCTGAAAAACAATAATTAAGTGGAATGCATAGTACTCCCTGATTTCAACACCTACTACACAACCATAATAATCAAACAGCATAGTAATCATGGAGTGATTAACAATTTGATAGGTGCAGGGGTGAGGGCTGGGGTGGTTGGGGGATCCAATGTGAGGGGCAATGTATACCAACTCTTTAGGTAAACCAGTGTAAAATTAAACAAAAATTAATTGCAAAAAATTTAAAAAAAAACCAACCAAAGAAACAAACAAACAAACAAAAAAACAGCATGGTACTTGTAAAATGACAGACAGAGAGACCAAAGGAACAGAACAGAGAACCCAGTAATTAACCCATCTATCTAGAGTCAACTGGTATTCAACAAGAAAACAAAACCTACCAAATAAGGAAATAACCTCTTCAACAAATGGTTATGGGAAAATGGGAATTTTGCCCACAGAAAGCTAAAAAAGGATCCATATCTCACACAATACACAGAAATCAACTGAACCAGGATGGATAGTTGAATGCTATGGGACCAGCTCACCGACAAAAGAGGACAATAGTCCTCGGGAGAGGGGTCTGCAATCAGGTGCAGGACCAATTGCCAGTGCAAGCAAATTGTGATGCTGAGAAGTAAGAGGTCTGGAATTCCTTGGAAGGGAAACTGCTGCAGATGGGATATCTGGCAAAAGGGCCAGCCCACAGACCAAAGAAGACAATAGAATTTAAGAAAGGGGGTTACAATCAGACAAGAGATTCACCCTCAAAGTCAGGATATTGGAGTGCTAGGGAAGAATCTGTCATTCTTTTGGACTTAAATTGCTCCAGAATAGGAACCTGGCCTTGCCATTCTGCATAACAAAGAGGACAAAAACTCCAGGAAAGGGGTGCTAATATAGCAAGATGCGCACAGAGATGCATTGCAGACCAGAGAGTACCTAAAGAACTTTAGAAACAGCACATTTACCCACTCCACGGTTCCAGAAAGTATTTCCAATAGAGTGAATTGCCCATAGACTGATCACATTAAGACTGCAAATAATTGACAACATCATAAATATAAAGAACTGCCAACAACCTACATAGAAACAATAGAAATGGCCTAACATAGACAAAAAAGTCCACATAAACTCAAGAAAGCTGCTGACACCTTTAAACATAGTAAAAAAAAAAAAAAACCAAACCAAATCTCCTAATAAAGGAGAGTATTTTATAGATCCAATCCCACATTTAGGAAGCAAAAGAAATATACTGACATGGACTCATATGAACAGCTATAGAGCAGCACAAATGATTAGAGAAAGAATGAAAGCCTTAAATAAAGCAAATATCCCAGATACAAGGAATCTGAGGAAATATACTGATATGGAATTAGATGGACAGCCTCAGAAAAAGGCAAAATGATGGAAGAAAGAAGGGAAGCCATAAATAAAGCAAATTCTCCAAAGACAGGCTGCAAATCAAAATATATCAATGCAGAAAAGTATGAACAACTGTTTATGTGCTGTCAAGTCACCTGCTACTCATAGCGACCCTATGGACAACAGCCCTAAACCCTGCTCTGTCCTGTGCCAGTCTCAATGTCTTCAACACACCCAATGCCATTACTCCAGTCACTGAATCAATCCACATCATAGAGGGTCTTCCTCTCCTGCACTGTCCTTCCACCCTTCCAAGCATGATGTCCCTCTCCAAGGACTGGTCCCTCCTTGCAACATGTCCAAAGTATGTCAGATGACGCTTCAGAAACCTTGCCTCCAAAGAGCAGCCTGGTTTAACCCCCTCCAGGGTCAAATTATTCATTTTCTTAGCAGTCTATGGTATATTCAATATTCTTCTCCAGCACCACAGCTCAACTACATCAATTCTCTTTCTAATCTCCCTGGTCATTGTCCAGCTCTCTGATGCATAACAAATGATTGCAAAGGCCATGGCCTGTAGCAGATGCACCTTAGTCTCCAGAGTGACACCATTGCTCTTCAGTAATCTGGAGAGGTCTCTAACAGCAGACTTTCCCATGGCAATACGTCTTTGAATTTCCTGGCTGCTGGTGCAAAGAGTGTTGACTGTGGAGCCAAGCAAACTAAAGCTGTTAACCATTTCAATCTCTTTACCATCCATCATGATGCAGCAATTGGCCCATTGGTGAGAATCTTTGTCTTCTTGATATTGAGCCTCAATCAATATTGAAGGCTGCAGTCCTTGACCCTCTGCAGCAAGCAGTTTAGGTCCTCTTCAGTTTCAGCAAACAGGGTTGTGTCATCTGTATAACGCAGATTGTTGATGAATCTTCTGATGCCACACTTCTCATAGAGCTCAGCCTCCCGGATAATCTGTTCTGCATACAGGTTGAAAAGGTATGGAGACAGGACACATGCCTGGCATACACTCTTCCCAATTTTGAACCATACAGTGTTTCCTTGCTCTATTCTGACGACTGCCTCCTGGTCCAAGTATAAGTTTCACATTAGAATGATCAAGTGTTCTGGGATTCCCGTTCTTGTCAGAGTCAGCCACAGTTTGTTATGATCCACACAGTCAGACGCCTTTGCATAATAATGAAACACAGATAGACATTCTTTTGGTACTCCCTGCTTTCAGCTAAGATCCATCTAACATTAGCTACAGTATCCCAAGTACCACAACCCCTTCTCAACCCAGCCTGGACTTCTGGCAGTTCTCTGCTGATGTGTTTTTCCAGTTATTTTTGCATAATCTTCAGTATAATCTTGCTTGCATATGAAATCAATGATATTGTTCTATAGTTTCCAAACTCGGTTGAGTCACCCTTCTTTGGAATGGGAACAAATATAGATCTCTTCCAGTCAGTTGGCCAAGTGGTTATTCTCCAGATTTCTTGGCACAACTTGGTGAGCTCATCCAGGGCAGCATCTGTTAGCTGAAATATGTCAGTTGGTATACCATCTATTCCTGGGGCCTTATTTTTTTCCTATTTCCTTCAAAGCAGCCTGAACTTCTTTCTTCATCACCATAGGTTCTTGCTCATGAAATTCTTCTGTGTCTGCTAATTCCTTTCCATACACTGACTCAGTATATTCTTTCAATCTTCTTTTAATACTTCCTAGACCATTTAATATTCTGTGTAAAGCATCCTTGATATAGCAACTTGAAGTTTGAATTTGTTTTTCAGTTCTTTGAGCTTAAGAAATGCTGAGCGAGTTCAGCCCTTTTGATTTTCTGACTCCAGCTCCTTGCACATTTCACTGTATTTTACATTGTCATTCTGCGCTACCTTTTGTAATCTTCTGTTCAGTTCTTTAGTATCTTGAATTCTTCTTTCTGCTTTGGCTTTGCTGCACTCCAGTGCAATATTCAGAGTTTCTTCTGACATCTATTTTGGTCTTCTCTTTTGTCTTTGTAATGAACATTTGCACTCTTCCTGGATGGTA
Source organism: Elephantulus edwardii (assembly GCF_000299155.1). Taxonomy (NCBI): domain Eukaryota; kingdom Metazoa; phylum Chordata; class Mammalia; order Macroscelidea; family Macroscelididae; genus Elephantulus; species Elephantulus edwardii. The sequence continues at coordinate 589,362 of NW_006400026.1, forward strand.
CCCTTGATATTCTCCCACAACTCATCTGATCTTCGCTCATTAGTGTTCAAGGCCTCAAACCTGTTCCTGAGATGGTTCTGAAATTCAGGTGGGATAGACTCAGTCATATTTTGGTTCCTGTGGATTCAGTTTAATTTTCCTCAACTTCAGCTTGAACTTGCATATGAGTAGTTGATGGTCTGTTCCACAATCAGCTCCTGGACTAGTTTTCACAGTTGATATTGAGCTTCTCCAGCAGTTCTTTCCACAGATGTAATCAATCTGATTCCTATGCATACCATCAGGTGAAATCCATGTGTATAACCTGTGTTTATGTCTCTTAAAAAATGTATTTGCGATGATTAAGTCATTGATTGTGCAATATTCAATCATTCTATCTCCAGCTTAATTTCTGTCACTGAGTCTATATTTTCCAACTACTAAATCTTCTTTTCTGTCCCAACTTTTACTGAGATGGAGCTTTCAAGTATGGAAATAGGAAGAGGAACAGTTGTAAGCAGGCACTAGTGACTGGAACATGGAATGTGAGAACCATGAATGCAGGAAAATTAGATATTGTTAAGGTAGAAATGGAACTCATAAATATTGACATACTAGGCATTATCATAGATGAGGTAAGGCTTTTTGAGTGGGATGATAATATGGTATGTTACTCCGGATATGAAAATGTGAGGAAAAGTGGGGTTGCTTTCATATTGTGAGTGACAGGATAAATAGCCATATACATACAAGGAAGTCCAGTTAATACCACTATCTTTTAGATATCTGTACCAGAGCCAAAAAAGAGGAAATAGATTTCTACCAACTTTTACAGTCGGAGATCGATCAAACATGCAATCAAGATGCATTGATAATAATGGGTGACTGGACCGGAATGAACTTAAGGGTAGATTTAAAAAAAAACAAAAACAAAAAACTGAGAAAAACTGGATGAAATATGTTTACAGCATTGAAGTCTATGGGGGAGAGAATAGTCTAAAAGCATTATATTTTAGGGCATTATTTTTA
>NW_006400026.1:592104-598418 GCF_000299155.1 Elephantulus edwardii
GAGAGAATGGTGCAGCAATGAAGGAATGAAAACCCAAAATCCCTGTAAATGTTCATTAAAACTAATAAAATTTAGTAATAAAAAAGAAAAGAAAGGTCCCTGACATTGTACTTCCCCAGTGAAAATGATCTTTTGATTTCCTGACTGCTGGTGCTATTGTTTGATATTTTCCACACTCTGTTGGGTTACCCTTGTTTTCAAATGAGGATAAATATGGATCTCTTTCAGTCAGTTGGTCAGTTAGCTATTCTCCAGATTTCTTGACATACCTAGGGAGCATGTCCAGGGCATTGTCTTTCTGTTAAAATATGTCAGTTGCTATTCGATCAAATCGTGGGGCATTGAATTTTGCCAGTTCCTTCACAGCAGCTTGAACTTCCTATCATCACCATTGTCTCTTCATCATATGTTGTTTTATGTTTTCTGTGTCAGACAGTTCTTTTAGGTACAAGATCTGTGTGTACTCCTTCCACTTTCTTTTAATACTTCCTGGATCATTCAATATTCTGCCCTTAACATCCTTAAGTTTAGCAACTAAAGGCTTGGATTTGTTCTTCAGTTTCTTCAGCTTAAGGAATGCTGGGTAAGTTCAGCCATTTTTATTTACCAGCTCCAGCTCTTTGCACATTTAATTATAATATTTTGCTTTGTCTTCTCAAGCTGCCCTTTGAAATCCTCTGTTCAGCTCCTTAACTTATTGATTTCCCCCCCCATTTTATTGGCTTCTTTACACTCTAGTGCAATATTCAGAATCTTTTCTGACATCCATCTTGCTCTTTTCTTCCTCCTCTGTCTTTGTAATGACATTTTTTATTCTTCATGGATTATATTCTTCATATTGGTTAAAAGAAAACAATTGCTAGTTGAGGATCCTGTACCTAGCAAAGCTGCCCATCAATTATGACGGCAAAATTAGGGAATTTGCAGAAAAGCAGCAACTTAAGGAAGCTGTGAAGAAAAAAAAAAAGACAAACTCTACCAAAAAATCTCAAGGAAGGCCTTCACCCAGAGATACCAAAGAAAAGTGGATGAATCACTGTAACCAGAAACAACAGGAAAAGAAAACAGCAGAATGTCATTAATGCGACCTGGCTTGTTAATAATCGCACTTAATATGACTGGAAAACAAAATGAAAACTTTTATCATTGGACCTATGGGTAGCATAATAGATGGAGAATAGATTGAGTCAACAACTTCATCTTACTTGGATCCACAACCAACAGCCCAATCCTTGCTACCAGTAGTCAGGAAATCAGAATATGTATTGCACTGGGAAAGTTTTCAGTCAGGGACTTCTCCAAACTATTGAGGAGCAATAATGTCACACATATACTAGCAGATATGGTAACTGAGGCTGAGACAGCAAATATGGAAACACAGAGGAAGAACTTTTGTAAGCAGACACTAGAGATAGGAACACGGAATGTGAGAAACAGGGAAGTAGGAAAAATTGGACATTGTTAAGAAAGAAATAGAATGCAGAAATATTAACATACTAGGTAGTTGTGAAGTGTGATGGCTTGGCATGGAATATTTTTAATCAGATGATCATATGGTCTACTATACAGGAGATGAAAAGGTGAGGAAAAATTGAGTTGCTTTCATAATTTAAAAAGTCATCTTTACATCCATCTTGAAATACAATGTGGTGAGTGACAGGGTAATATCCATAAGCACACAAGAAAGAATATCACTGTCATTCAAAGATACGCACCAACAACTAGAGCCAAAGAGAAGGAAATAAAAGATTTCTAACAACTTTCACAGTCAAATATTGATCAAAATGCAATCAAGATGCATTAATAATGATAGGTGACTGGAATGAAAAAGTTGGGAACAGGTAAGAAGCATCAGTATTTGGAAAACACAGACTTGGTGACCAAAATGAAGCTGGAGAAAGAACGGTAGAATTCTGTTCATTCAATGATTTATTCATTACAAATTTCTTTTATGATACACAAATGCAGGCTATACACATGGATTTCACCTGATGGTATGCATAGGAAGCAGATAGATTACATCTGTGGAAAGAATTGTTGGAGAAGCTTAATATCAACTGTGAAAACTAGGCCAGCTGCTGATTGTGGAATAGACCACCAACTACTCATATGCAAGTTCAAGCAGATTGTTGTTGTTCTTAAGTGCCGTCGAGTCGCAGGCAACTCATAGAGACCATATGAAGGAGAGTCCTCAACGCTTGGGTGTCTTTCATCCTTTCTCCAGATTCATAGGGTTTCCAGAAGCAAGCTAATATGGAAGTGGATGCCACTCCTCCTTCCAAGCTTGTTTTAATCAGGTAGCTCCACCCACTCTCTGTCCACATTGGGTAACCGACCATTAATCCATTGGACACATCAGTGTCACAGTGTTCAGCCTCACAGCAACCACAAGTTACCGCTGTATGACAACTTGTACGCCAGGGCTATATGACCTAGAGGAATGTCTGAACGAAAACAATGAAAGACTGGCCTGAGGGCCACAGGCCTGAGGGCCCTTCAGTGTCTTACCAGCCCAGTACACCCAAATGCTGGCAAACTCCTGGCCCCAGACCCCGAGTTCATCTGGTGAGTCTGCTCTGCAAGCCCCCACATGGGGCAAAAAGAACATCACAAATGCCCGGAGTCCTCAAACCTACTGCGCCTCTAGAAGCCAGAGTCTGGATTCAGCTGACATTAAATATCCCAAGACCCTAGGCTGGGCATCACTTTTCAGTGTCTTACCAGCCCGCCACACCCAAATGTTGGCAAATGCAAAAGATGGAAGAAAGAATTGAAATTAAAGATAAAAAGTTACAAGAACTAAAATAATAATTACAAGATAGAGTACAGCCAACATAATACTGGACATAACAGAAATACATGTAAATGCAATCCAGAATATTTAGGCTGAAATTGCAAAATTGTCCAACATGCTGTAGAGACAAACAATAGAACAAAAGAGATGGCGAAAAGAGTGAGATGGAACACAGTAAAAGAAAAATCAGAAATGAGACATAAAGAAAATTAAGAAAATATTAGAATCATGTGGAATGACACCCAAAGGAACAATATAAATATGATTGGAATTTCAGGATACAAGGGAGACAGAGAAATCACTGAGAAAATTATGGAAAGGTTCTAGAAGAAAATTCCTGGGTATTATGAAGAATGAGGAAATCCACATTTAGAAGCTAAGAGAACACCAAATACACTAAGACTCAAAAAGAAAAACATTAAGACATATCATAATGAAATTCTCTAAAATAAAAGCTAAGGATAGAATACTAAAAGTAACATGAGAAAAACAAAGAATCACCTAAAAGGAAAAGAAATCACATTAAGTTCTGATTTGTTCAGCAAAAATCACGTGAGCAAAAAAGACCATGAGATGGCACACACAGATAGTAAAAAAAACCAATTGCCAAGTGAGGATCCTGTATCCACCAAAGCTCTTCATAAAATATGAAGGAGAAATCAGATTCTTTGCCAAAAAAAAAAAATAAGGAACTTAAGGAATTTGGGAAAATAAGTTCAAATGTATAAGAACTTTTGAGGGAAGTCCAGGGACACCAAAGGAAAGTGGATGGGCCATAGTAACAAGAAGCAACAACAACAAAAAAAAAGAAACACAATTTGATGGAGTGGGGGTATGTGTGAAGGGAATAGGAAAGATCCAATATGAAAACAATGTATTCAAACCCAGTAAATAAATCCGTATCTTTTTTTTTAAGAATAAGTGAAATAAACACAACAAAATGGCAATGAAGAAACCTGGCCTATCAAGAATCACAATTGATGTGAATGGACTTAAATGCACTAATCAAGAAAAAGAGTAGTGGAATGGAAAAAAAAAGAAAAGATGAAAGGAGAGAGAGAGAGAGAAACACACCATTGACATGTTGTCTATAAGAGACATATCTAAGAAATCAAGAAAAAGATAGACTAAAAATCAAATGCTGGAAAAAAATACATACCAAGCAAATAGCACTCACAAAAAGGCAGGAATGGCAATATTAATCTCTGAGAAAATAGATTTTGAGATGAAACCACCATAAAAGTTAAGGAAAGGTGTTGTGCAATGATTAAAGGCATAGTAGATCAGGAATATAAAACCTTGATTAAGATCTAAGTACCAAATGATAAATATGTAAAACTACTGTTAACAGAATTGAAGAAAGAAAGAAATTGCATCATAATAGTGCCTGTTGTTGTTGTTAGGTGCTGTCTAGTCAAGCATGACTCTTAGTGACCCTATGAACAAGAGATCTAAACCCTGTTCTATCCTATGCCAACCTTATGCTTCCAGAAACACATGATCTCATTGCATCAGTCACTATATCAATCTACCTCTTTGAGGATCTTTCTCTCCTTTGCCAATCCTCCACCCTTCATAATGTCCTTCTCCAAGGAATAGCATCTCCTAGCAACAAGTCCAAAATATGTGAGGTGAAGCCTCATCTTTCTTGCTGACAAAGAGCACGCTGGCTGAATCATCTCCAAGACATATCTATTTGTTCTCTTGGCTGTTCATGGGATGTTCAGAGCTCTTCTCCAACACCACAGCTCAAAGGTGTCAATTCATTTACTTTCATCATATTCATTTACCAGCTCTCAGATGCACAGCAAGTACTCAGATCATGGCCTGAATCAGCACACGTTAGTCCTCAAACTGACATCACAACTCCTCAATAATTTGGAGAGGTCCTTAACTGCGTATTTTCCCAGTGCACTGAATTTCTTTATCTCCTGACTTCTGCTACCAAGTGTCTTAATTGTAGATCTAAGCAAGATGAGTCTACTGAAAGTTTCAATCTCCTTTTAATCCATCATGACACCGTCTATTGGTCCAGTGGTAAGAATCTTTGCTTTTTTTTATATTGAGATTCAATCCATACTGAAGGCTGCATTACTTGATCTTCTGCAACAAGTGCTTCAAGTCCTCCTCACTTTAAACAAGCAAGGTTTTGTCATCTGCACAATGCAGGTTATTGATGAGTCTCTCTCAAATCCTAATGCCACTCTCCTCTCTGTAGAGGCCAGCTTGTTGGATAATTTGCTCAGCGTATAAACTTAACATGTGTGAAGAGAAAATACCACCCTGATGCACTCCTTTTCCAATTCCAAATAAATCAGTGCTCCCCTGCTACACTAAGACAACAGCCTACTGATCCAGGTATACATTCTATCTGAGTGCAATCAAGTGCTCTGGGATTCCCATTCTTCTCAACGTCAGTCACAACGTGTCATGATCCACGTAGTTAAATGCTTTTGCACAATGTATAGAGCACAGGTAGACATTTTTTTATTGTTTTGCCTTAAAATAGTGGTAGGAGATTTTAACATACCATTCTCAGCAAAGGAAAAGTCAGCCCAAAAAGAAAGTTAACAAATATACAGAAGATCTAACCTATGCATTCAATCAGCTTGATTTCGTGGATGTATTCCAAGAACTGCATAAAATTAAAACTCAATTTACGTGCTCATTTGGCAGCACATATACTAAAATTGAAATGATACAGAGAAGATTAGCATGGCCCCTGCACAAGGATGACATGCAAATTTGTGAAGAGTTCCATATTTTAAAAAAATGAAGAAAGAAATTTAAAAACCCACCCACAACAGAAAAACTCAATTTACTTTCTTCTCAAGAATATATGGTACAGCATCCAGAACTGATCATATATTAGGGCACAAAGTAAGCCTCAATACATTAAAAAAAAAACAAAACCACAATTTGAAATAATACAAAGTACCTTCACAGACAACAAAGCCATAAAACTAGAAATTAATCACAAGAGAATAAAGTTTCTAAAACTTCAACTTTACTGGAAGCTAAACAATGCCCTGTTAGAAGACAATTAAGATAGAGAAGAAATAAAGAAGAAAAAAAATTCCTCAAAACAAATGATAATGAAAATACAATGTATCAAAACTTCTGGGATGCAGCTAAGGCAGTTCTAAGGGGGTAGTTCATAGCAATAGACAAACATAACATGACCATGCTGCACACCCCAGCAACAGAAGTAAAAATAATTTTCTTTTTTAATTAAGTCATATCCAGACCCAAAATCTTTTGTTCTTAGAACCTTTTATGATTCTTGTTGTAATATATATATTTAATATACATTTAATCATGCTAATGCGAAACCTATACTTGGACCAAGAGGCAGACGTCAGAACAGAGCAGCGCAACACTGCTTGCTTCAAAATTGGGAAGGGTGTACGCCAGGGATGTGTCCTATATCCATACCTTTTCAACCTGTATGCAGATTATCTGAGAGGCTGGGATCTATGAGGAGAAGTGTGGCATTAGGATTGGTGGACGATCTATCAAC
>NW_006400026.1:599305-606643 GCF_000299155.1 Elephantulus edwardii
TCTTTTTGCTTTGTCCTTTTAAATACTGCTGTATAATATTTATGAGTTAATAATCTTTGCAGTAAAATCCAGACTTTATCCATTAATTGTCAAAAAACCAACCAAATCTTGTCTTGAGAGAAATGCAATCAAAGTGCTATTTATTTTGTACTTTCTTAAATTTGATCCATTTTTGAAAAAAATCTACTACTTGATTCCTTGGGTTCATTTAAGAATGTAAGAACCCGGAATGAAGAAAAATTGGATATTGTTAAGAAGGAAATGAAAAGCATAAATACTGACATACTAGGCATTGGCAAAATGAGATGGACTGGCATGGGACATTTTGAGTCAGCGGATCATATGATCTACTATGCTGGAGATGAAAATGTAAGGAAAAAATGGGAGTGCTTTTATGGTTAAAAAAGTAACTTCTAAATCCGTCCTGAAATACAATGTTGTAAGTGACAGGATAATATCCATACACATACAAGAAAGTCCAATGAATACCACCATCATTCAAATATATATACCAACAACCAGACCCCAAAAGGAGGAAATAGAAGATTTCTACCCAATTTTGCAGTCAGAGATTGATCCGAGCATGCAATCAAGTTGCAATAATAATAATGGGTGACTGGAATGCAAAAGTTAGGAATAGAAAAGAAGGATCAACAGTTGGAAAACATTGACTTGGTAACAAAAATGAAGCTGGAGATAGAATGATAAAATTTTGCACAATCAACCACTTACTCATTGTTATTGTTGTTGTTAAGTGCTGTAAAGTCGCAGGGAACTCATAGCGACCCTATGAAGGAAAGTCCTCAACGCTTGGGTGTCTCTCTCCAGGTTCATAGGGTTTCCTGAAGCTAGCTATTATGGAAGGTGGATGCCACTCCTCCTACCAAGCTTGTTTTAATCGGGTAGCTCCATCCCACTCTCTGTCCGCACTGGGTAAGCATTAACGCATTTGACACATCAGTGTCACAGTGTTCAGCCTCATAGCAACCACAGGTTACTGCTGTATGGCAACTGGTACACCAGGACTATATGACCTAGGGGAATGTCTGAACAAAAACAATGAAAGACAGGCCTGAGAGTCGCGGATTAAAAGTCACCCACATTTTATAAGAATTATGAACACAGGATATACATATGGATTTCACCTGATGGTATGCGTAGGAAGTAGATAGATCACATCTGTGGAAAGAATCACTGGAAAAGCTCAATATCAGCTGTGACAACTAGGCCATATGTTGAACATACCACCTACTATTCATATGCAAGTACAAGCTGAAGCTAAGAAAAATGAAATTAAGTCCACAGGAAACAAAATTTGACCTTGAGGCTATTCCATATAATTTAAAAACTATTTCACTGGACATTAATGAGTGAAAACCAGATGAGCTATGGGAGGTTATCAAGAATTCACCCAAGAAGAATGCAAAAAGTCATTACAAAGACAGAGGAGGAAGAAAGTAAAAAGATGGGTGTTAGAGGAAATTCTAAATATTGCACTGGCAAACCAAGAAGCCAAAGCAAAGAGAAGAAATCAAGATATCAAAGAGTTGGACAGAAGATTCCAGAGGGCAGCACAGGAACACACAGTAAAGTATTAAAATGAAATGTACAAGGAGCTGGATTCAGAAAATGAAAAGGGTTGAACTCACTCAGCATTTCTTAAGCTGAAGGAAATGAAGAACAAATTGATACCTCGAGTTGCAATACTTAAGGATGCTTCGGTCAGAATAGTAAATGATCCAGGAAGCATTAAAAGAAGTTGGGAAGAGTCTACAGAGTCATTGTACCAAAAGGAATTGGCTGACACAGAGGAATTTCGTGAAACAGCATATGAGCAGGAGACTATGGTGATGAAGGAAGAAACTCAAGCTGTTGTAAAAGAATAGGCAACAACCAAGGCCCCAGGAATTGATGGCATATCAACTGACATATTTCAACAAATAGATGCTGCCCTGGATGTGTTCATCAAGTTGTGCCAAGAAATCTGGAGGACAACCACCTGGCCAACTGACTAGAAGAGATCTATATTTGTTCCCTTTCTGAAGAAAGGTGATCCAACAGTGTGGAAATTATCGAACAGTATCACTGATACCACACACAAGCAAGATTTTGCTGAAGATCATCCAAAAACAACTGAAACAGCACATCAACAGAGAACTGCCTGAAGTGCAGGCTAGATTTAGAAGAGACCGTGGCACTAAGGATTTTATAACTAATGTCAGATTGATCTTAGCTGAAAGCAGAGAGTACCAGAGGATGTCTATCTGTATTTCATTGACTATGCAAAGGTATGTGACTTTGTGGATCACAACAACCTGTGGCTGACTCTGAGAAGAATGGGAATCTCAGAACACTTGACTGTGTTTATATGAAACCTATACTTGAACCAGGAGGCAGTCATCATAACAGAGCAAGCAAACACTGCATGAATCAAAATTGGGAATGGTGTGCATCAAGGATGTTTCCTATCTCCATATATTTTCACTATATATGCAGAACAGATTATCCAGGAGTCTGGGCTCTCTGAGAAGAAGTGTGGCATCAGTTTCCAGACTGACAATGTTGCTCTTCAGTACTCTGGAGAGGTCCCTGATGGCAAATTTTCTCAATGCAGTTTGTCTTTTAATTTTCTGATTGCTAGAACCAAGAGTGTTGATTATGGACTCAAGCAAGATGAAGCTGTTAACAATCTCAAACTCTTTTCCATATATCATGATGTTGCCAATTGGCCTAGTGGTAAAAATCTTTGTTTTCTTTATATTGAACACAATCCATATGGAAGGGTGCAGTACTTGATCTGCAGCGAATACCTGAGGTCCTCCTCATTTTTGGCAAGCAAGATTGTGGTATCTGCATAGTTAATGAGTCTTCCTTCAATCTCGATGATGCATTCCTCCTCATAGAGCCCAGCCTTCCAGATGATCTGTTTCATATAAAGATTGGAAAAGCATGGAGATAAATGCATCCCTGGCACACACCTTTTCTGATTTTTTTAAACTTTCAGTGTTTCTTTGCTCTTTTCTTATGACTGCCTCCTTGTCCAAATATAGGTTTCAAACAAGTACAATCAAGTGAGCAATCTACATGTGCAATTCCCAACACAGATACCAAATTCATTTTTCAAGGAAATTGAAAGGGAAATTGTCAAGTTTATTTGGAGAGGAAAGAGACCCCAAATAAGCAAAGCAATTCTGAAAAGCAAAAATGACATGAGAGGCATAGCACTTCCTGACCTAAAAACCTACTACATAGCAGTAGTAACCAAAAGAGCATGGTACTGGTACAAAGACAGGTACATAGACCAAAGGCACAGAATTGACAACCTAGAAAAAGATGTCTGTATATATGCTCAAGTGATATTTGACAAGGAAATAAATTCTGTCCATCTGTGAAATGACAACCTCTTCAACAAATGGTGCTTACAAAACTGGACTGCCACTGCAGAAAGCTGAAACAGCATCCACATCTTGCACCATACACAAAAATCAACTTAAGGTAGATCAAAGAACATGGTAGTAAAACCCAAAACCATAAAGTTCACAAAAGACAAACTTGAACCAATCTTAGAAGGCCTAGTTTATGGTATTGAAAGACGACAAATACATCCAGAAATGCACAATTTGGGGAGGATAAAATTGATAAATGGGACTGTCTAAAGATTCCATTCCTATTCTAATAAACTCTTTCCAATAGGACAAAAAGAAACCTAATGAATTGGGGGATTGGCAATATCATTTCAGATAAGGATCTCATAACAAAGTTTACAAGAAGAAAAATATTGATAACACAATTACAAAAGGGACAAAAAACATGAAAAGACTTTACACAGAAGAAGACATTTGGATGGCCAACAGACACATAAAGAAATGCTCAAAATCACCAGCAATAAGATAGGTGCAAATAAAAACCACTATGAGAAACCATCTCAGTCCAGTAGCAGCATCGAAATTTAGTAGAGCAATAAGCAATAAATGTTGAAGAGGATATGAAGTGGCAGGAACTCTCAAACATTATTGATGGGATTGTAAAATGTACAGCCACTCTGGAAGACAGTTCGACATTTCCTCAAAAAGTTGAACATACCCATCAACAAACGAATGGATAGAGAAGTTGTGGTATATTCACACGGAATACTACGCTGCATTGAAAAACAAGGAACTAATGCAATATTATTCAAAATGGGTGGCCCTGGAGGACATTATGCTGAGTAAAGTATCTCAGTCACAAAAGAACAAATACTGCATGGTGCCACTGTTGTAAAACAGGACTGACCTCAGAGCTGGGGGAAGACTGAGAAAGATGGATTCAATAAGGTATATTGCATTGTAACAGATAAGGGACAAAACTGTTTAAAAGGGATATGTGATTAGGTATTCTTGTCATGACGGGAGTCCAGAGCGAAGGCTGCATAGTGGAGTGGCCCGGGGGGAGGGACTGTAAAACAATGAAAGAATTTTTCTTTTACGTTTCCAAGAGGGGAGTAGACTGGGGTGGGGGAGGGTTGAGAGGGGAGAAAAGTGAAACAATGAATGAATGGAAATCCAAAGTCTCTAAATATTTATTGAAATAAATAATACACACACATACACAAAGTTGAACACAGAAACTCTGTGTGAAGCAGCTATTCCACTACTACTACTATAACCCAAGAAAATTATAACTGAGACACAAATGAAGATTTGTACACCAATGTTCATAGGAACATTATTCACCATCACAAGAACATGAAAATGTCCCAAAGGTCCAACCACAACTGAATGCATTGAGAAACTGTGGTACATTAGCACAATAGACCACTATGCAGCACTCTGAACACTTTCAATTAATGCTACATAACTTGGGAGAGACTAGAGCATTATGCTGAGTAAACTAACTCAGTCTAATAAGGATAAATACTGCATATGACCACTATTGTAAAAATAGAAGAATAACTAGTAAAACACATATGGGGACACAAAGGGGAATGGGTGGGAGAAGAGGTGGTGAATGAATAAGGACGAAATCACGCATAATTTGGTGGGTGGAAGGATGGGGTGAGGGAAATGGGAAGGATCTGGTGGGGATCTGAAAAGACAGGGTAATGATGGGCATAGTCCAAAGGCAACACATTTTTGTGAAACACAATGCATGGAAATATTGAAACAATGTGAATGAAGAAAAGTGTGAAACACTATGTATAATATCTTTGTAAACAAACAAAATACATGGGGAGCCGGGAAGATGATTTGCAGGGACCATCAGATACCTTTACATAAAAGCAAGATTTAGTCATATATGCATTTTATTTTACTACAGTGATTGAATGAAAGGCCAAAGAAGTTATTCAGAATGCAAAAGATTAATGAAATAGACATTGCTATATGGTTGTTGTTGTTGTTGTTATGTGCCATCCAGTCGCTTGCGACTCATAGTGACCCTATGTACAACAGCCCTAAACTCTGCTCTGTCCTGTGCCTATCGCACTGTCTCTGACACTCCTGTCCCGATTATCTCAGTCGCTGAATCAATGCACCTCATAGAGGGCCTTCCCCTCCTGCGCTGTCCCTCCACCCTACCAAGCATGGTGTCCTTCTCCAAGGACTGATCTCTCCTCACAACATGTCCAAAACATGTTAGATGGAGCCTCAGAATCCTTGCCTCCAAGGAGCCACCTGGGTTAACCCTTTCCAGGATGAATCTGTTTGTTTTCCTAGCAGTCCATGGTACTCGCAATACTCTTCTCCAGCACCATAGCTCAAAGGCATCAATTCTCCTTCTATCGTCTTTGGTCATTGTCCAACTCTCTGATACAAAGACCATGGCCTGTATCAGATGCACCTTACTCTCCAGAGAGAAACCATTGCTCTTCAGAACTTTGGAGAGGTCCCTAACAGCAGACTTTCCCATGGCAATACGCCTTTTAATTTCCTGGCTACTGATGCCAAGTGTTGATTGTGGAGCCAAGCATACTAAAGCTGTGAACAATCTCAATCTCTTCACCATCCATCCTGATGTTGCCAATTGTTCCAGTGGTGAGAATCTTTGTCTTCTTGACATTGAGCCTCAATCCATGTTGGAGGCTGCAGTCCTTGACCCTCTGCAGCAGGTGCTTCAGGTCCTCCTCAGTTTTGGCAAGCAGGGTTGTGTCATCTGCATAACGCAGATTGTTGATGAATCGTCCACCAATCTTGACCCCACATTTCTTCTCATAGAGCCCAGCCTCCCGGATAATCTGTTCTGCATACAGGTTGAAAAGGTATGGAGATAGGATGCATCCCTGGGGTACGCCCTTCCCAAATCTGAGCCATGCAATGTTCCCTTGCTCTGTTCTGATGACTGCCTCCTGGTCCAAGTATAGGTTTCGCAATAGAATGATCAAGTGTTCTGGGATTCCCATTCTTCTCAGAGTCAGCCACAGTTTGTTATGATCCACACAGTCAAACAGTTTTGCGTAGTCAATGAAACACAGATAGACATCCCTGTGGTATTCTCTGCTTTCAGCTAAGATCACAGTAACAATCTGTAAAATAGTAACAACTAAGAGATTGAAGAACAAAATTAATACCAGCAATTAAAAGACAGAGGTGATATGGGAGTGAGAAAGATGGAAGAACAAACCAAGATTTCCAAAAGTCTGGTTCAGGTGAAAACACATTTAAAATGTGCAGAGAGAAAAAAAAAGTGTTGTTTATTCCAGGTGGCAATAGATCAATTTGAGAATTACATTAAGAAATCTGCAATATAAACAGGTATAGATAGGTTTTTCCCTGTTTATATTTATAAATCAGAATAAGCATATTTATTTTCTAAAATTTATACACTGAGAAAAAAGAGACATAATAAAGATACATTGAAAATATCTATTTAAGAATCACAATAAGCAACTTTAAATATTCTTGCTGTGGAAGTGTCTGACAACACTTCCTATACCAGCAAAACAGAAATTTAATTGTACATGCATTAATCCGAATAAAAACATTTACTATGGACTATCAATATTACAGCAATATACTAGAGCAATAGACATGCTGAGAAATATAAAAAATATTACTTGCCCCCCCGCCAACGAATACTTTAAGGCAAGACAATGAAAAAAGAAATGTGATCAACAATAGAGCAAAAACTTTAAAAAGTAAGTAATCTTAAGAGGCAGGGTCCAAGTAAGATAACAGGTTGACCAAGGTATCGTCTAGTCATACAGAAATGAGGATGCCATTTTTTAAATGAAATATTAAATCAAGAAGTTGGCAGTAAAAAGGAAAAATCTGACAGCAGAAAAATTGTCAGTCTTTTTGATCTTGATTCCAATTCCTTTTTTATAAGTGACCCTGGTTATGACAGACGTTGTAAACTATGAGT
>NW_006400026.1:606743-610148 GCF_000299155.1 Elephantulus edwardii
GAAAAAGGAGACTAATCAGAACTGACTTTGACAAGCACTGTGGCAATTGGACAATTAAAACAGACATTCGGATGGCGGGGGAAGAAGAACAAACTGGGGAGGAGGGTGGAGAGAATGGTGCGGCAATGAAGGAGTGAAAGCCCAGAATCCCTGTGAGTGTTCATTGAAACTAATAAAATTTAATAATAAAAAAATATGACAAAATATGTGAAAATGAACAGTGATGATGTTTAGATAATATGATGGAAATAATCAATGTCACTGAATGTAAATGTGACTGCTATTGAATGGCAAGGTTTTGTTGCATATGTTGTTGTTATGTGCCATCCAATCACCTGCAAACTCATAACTATCCTATGTACAATAGTTCTGAATCTTGCCTTATCTTGAACCAGTCTGTCTCCAACACACTATACCTATTACACCAGTTACTACGTGACTCCATCTCTCATCCTAGAGCTTCATCTCCTGCACTGTCCCTCTATCTTTCTAAGCATAATTTCGTTCTCTAATGACTGGTCCTTCCCAGGAACATGTTCAAGTATGTCAGACAGAGCTTCAAAATCCTTGCCTCTAAGGAGCAACTTGTTTGCATCCACTCCAAGACAGACTTGTTTGTTCTTTTGGCATTCCGTGGTATGTTCAATACTCTTCTGCAGCATCACAACTAAAAAAAAAAAAAGATTTTTCCTCTGTCATCCTTAGCCATTGTCCAGCTCTCTGATACATAGTAAGTAATTGTGAAGACCATTGCATGGATCAGGTGCCATAATCTCTAAAGTGATATAGCTGCTCATCAGCACTCTGAAGATGTCTCTGACAGCAGATTTTCCTAATGCAATTTATTTTTTTATTTCCTGACTGCTGGTGCCAAAAGTATTGAGGAGCAAAGTAAACTGAAATTGTTACCAATCTCAATCTTTTCTACATTTATGGTGCTGCCAATTGGCCTAGTGGTGAGAATATTTGTTTTCTTGGTGTTGAGTTTCAATCCATTTGGGAAACTATAATCCTTGAACACCTGCAACAAACGCTTCAGGTTCTCCTTCATTTTGCCCAGGCATATGTACGTGTGTGTGTGTGTGTGTGTGTGTGTGTGTGTGTGTGTGTGTGTATTGCTGTTGTTGTTATGAGCTGTTGAGTCAATTGTGACTCATAGTGACCCTATGTATAAGGGCCACAAATCCTGCTCTATCTGTGCCAACCTCAGTGTCTCCAACACATCTACTCCCATTATCCCAATCACTGAATTGATCTATCTAATAAAGGGTCTTCATCTCTTGTGTTGTGCCTCCACCGTCCCAAACATGATGTTCCTCTCCAAGGACTGGCGCCTCCTAGCAACATGTCCGAAGTATGTCGGACGAAGCTTCAGAGTCCTTGCCTCCAAGAAGCAGCCTGTTTCACCCTCTCCACGATGAACCTGTTTGTTCTCCCAGTAGTCCACGGCATATTCAATACTCTTCTCCAGCACCACAGCTCAAAGGCATCAATTCTCTTTCTATCATCCCTAGTCACTATCCAGCTCTCTGATGCAAGGCATACAATTGCAAAGACTATGGCACGGATCAGGTGCACCTTAGTCTCCAGCCTGATGTCATTGCTCTCAGTACTATTGAGAGGTCTCTCACAGCTGAATTTTCTAATGCAGTTCATCTCCTTATTTTCTGGTTGAGGGTACCAAGAGTGTTGATTGTGGAGCCAAGCAAACTAAAACTGTTAACTATCTCAATCTCTTCACCATCCATACTGATTCTGCCACTTGGCCCAGTGGTGAGAATCTTTGTTTTCTTGATGTTGAGCTTCAATCCATATAGGAGGCTGCAGTCCTTGACCTTCTGCAGCAAGTGCTTCAGGTCCTCCTCAGTTTTAGCAAGCAGGGCGTCATCTGCATAACACAGGTTGTTGATGACTCTTCCCCCAATCCTGATGCCACATTCCTCTTCGTACAGCCCAGACTATTGGATGATCTGTTCTGCATACAGATTGAAATGGTATTGAAAGAGAATACATCCCTGGTGGATACCTTTCCCAATTTTTAACCATTTGCTCTATTCTGACAACTGCTTCTAGGATCAAGTATAGGTTTTGTATAAGCACAATCAAATGTTCTGGGATTCTCATTCTTCTCAGAGTCATGCACAGTTTGTTGTGATCCACACAGTCAAAAGCCTTTGCATAGTCAATGACACACAGACATGCCTCTCCTACACTCTGCTTTCTGCCAAGCTCCATCTAACATTAGCTATAATATTCCTAGTACCAAGGCCTCTTCTAAACCCAGTCTGCACATTTAGTTCTCTGAAGTTCTCTGCTGACATGTTGCTCCAGTCATTTTTGGATAATTTCATCAGAATCTTGCTTGCATGTTTATATCAATGATACTGTTTGATAATTTCCACACTCTGGTCACCCTCTTTTGGAATGGGAACAAATATCAATCACTTTCAGTCAGTTGGCAAGATGGATGTCCTCCAGATTTCTTGGCACAACTTAGTGAGCACATTTAGGGCAATGTCTGTTGAAATATGTCAATTGTTATGCCATCAACTCCTGGAGCCTTGTTTTTTGCCTTTTTTTTCAGAGTAGCTTGAACTTCTTCCTTCATCACCAAAGGCTCTTGCTCATACATTGCTACATGAAATTCTCCTGTGTCAACCAATTCCTTCTGGTACAATGACTCTGTATACTCCTTCCATCTTCTTTTAATGTTTTTTGGATCATTTAACATTCTGCCCAAAGCATCCTTAAAGTATTCCGATTCGTGGCTTGAATTTTTTTTTCAATTCCTTCAGCTTAAGAAATGCTAAGCGAGTTTGGCCCTTTTGATTTTCTGACTCCAACTCTTTGCACATTTCATTATAATACCTTGATTTGTCATATCCCGAACTGTCCTTTGAAATTTTCACATATATGAAATTTTCATATATATAAAAATGAAATGTATATGAAATTTCATATATATGAAATGTTCATATATATAAATATGCATGTCATTGCTGTGTGCCATAAAGTTGGAAATGTCCCATAGCTGATCCCCCATCACCTTTTCAGAGGCAGTAATGTCATGGAAGGAGATTGCCTATTCTTCTTCCACAGAGTAGCTGGTGAATTCAAACCCTGTGCTTTGGGGATTGAAGCACAGACTCTTACCATATAGCTATAAATTTGTATGGGGTATATACATAGGCAGAACAGATTATCCAGGAGACTGGGCTCTATGAGGAGAAATGTGGGGTCAGGATTGGTGGACTATTTAGCAACAACCTGCGTTACGCGGATGACACAACCCTGCTTGCTGAAACTGAAGAGGATCTGAAGCACCTGCTGCGGAGTGTCAAGGACTGCAGCCTACAATACGGATTGAGGCTCAATGTCAAGAAGACAAAGATTCTCACCACTGGA
>NW_006400026.1:610248-611625 GCF_000299155.1 Elephantulus edwardii
TCTATTGAAAAACCTGCTTGACTCAGGAAGGAGGGGTTCACAAATGCAAGAATTTGGTTTACCCTTAACTATTAACCTTGATGCCTCAGGGTGAACTCCAGCTCAGGAAGTAACACTCCCTCTGTAGGGGGCCCCTTGCTGTCTCCTATCTTGCAGGGAACAAACAGCTCATATTCTAGGATCTACCACAAGAGAAATCCTAAGTTATATATCTGTAATTCCTTCAATTCCTGAACAAGGGTTTCCATATAATATTTGGTATAAAGTTTGGCTTCCCATAGTTTGGTATATATACATACATTAACTGTTGCCATTTCATCAGTTAATATTTTAAAACTTAATTTTAATTGATACATGCTACTATTTTAAATCACAAAGAAATGCTACATCTTCAGATACAAAACTGTCTTTACATGATAGCTCATGTCCAGTTTTGCATGGAAAATTAAATGAGTTCTTACTCATTGGATGGCCAATAGAAATGGAGAATAAAAGAAGAGTGTATAAAAAGAGTGCTGGTAGCAAGGTGGACCGATTTGACTCTGCCCTCCACCAACTCCCCATCTATAAGGTCAACACTAAAAAGTGCTTCTCATGAGGCCAGACTTGCCTCGCACACTCCAGTATTCACCTGTACTCAATCTAACATCATGTCTCCCTCGTAGGGCTCTTGCTGCTCTTCCACTGGGTTGACAAATCCATTGCAATGACCATGCAGAACTCATAGAACCACAGTCACAATTGTAGGAGTCTTAAGGTAAAATTACAAATTAAAATTCAAGTTGAAAACAAGACACAATTCTTCTATCAGGACAGATTTTCAGGTATGCTCACAGGCCCTATAGCCTTCAAACTCTCAGCTTTCGATCAGTGTTGCAGAGCTCTCTTAGTGCTTCCAGCCAGCTAAAACAAGCAGTTTATTACATCAGTGAATTAAAAAAGAATTCAGAAACTGGAGTGAAATGACATCATATTAATCAAAGGAAAAAAAATGGGGATAAATGAGAGAAACTTGGCAATATATTGACAGCTACTACAAGTGAGTAAGGGATATGTAAATTTTGATCTCAAAGTTCTACCAATAACAAGGAAAATTTCATAGATAAATAGATAGAAGACAGACAGACAGATAGCTATAGATATACAAAAATAAAAAATTAAGATCATAATTACAGGTCAAACTCTTAAACAGTACTTAAAGTTAGTATACTTTAAATGTTGTTGTTGTGTTGATTGGGACATGGAATGTGAGAACCATGAATGTAGGAAAATTAGATATTGTTAAGGAAGAAATGGAACACATAAATATTGACATACTAGGCATTGCTGAGATGAGATGGACTGCCATGGGACATTTTGAGTCGCATGACCATATGA
>NW_006400026.1:620455-621621 GCF_000299155.1 Elephantulus edwardii
TTCAGCAGACACAAACACTGAAAAACAAACAAATCTAAGAGGTAGATTCTTTAATAAATAGAGACACTTCTTGAAAATATATAAAAATGATCAAAAGAAAACATTTTAAACAATACAGATTTTTTTATTAATTCCATACCACATTTGCATTTATTTATTATACTTGGATAATCACTACACAAGGGGAAAAAAATAATCTAACGAAATTTAAATAATCACTGATTCTTAGAGCAGAACACTGTCATCAAGATGTTATTATCTCCTTTCCTTTCATATCTCTCCATAAACATGCAAAACATATTAATCAGTCCGCTCAGAGATTTCATAAAAGTGCCTCATTATCTGTTCTATTAATAGTTGCCAGGTTTTTTGAATAAGAAGTTGGTTGCTCAGAATGATTAATATTTAAATATGTTGTTTTTTCCGAGCTTAAACCACGTTTGGAATAATTAAAAGGGGAAAAGTACATTAAAAAAATCACAAAGAGATGGGCATTTTTTCAAGATTTACCAGAAATGCTTCTAATTTTCATTTAAGCAAGACTATTATGAATCATTTTAATAGAATACTTCTTGTTAAATCAATGTCTTCTCACCAAACCCTTTACCCTTTTCTTTAAAATTACAATTATTAATATTTCCCAATGCCCATTTACTTTTGTTACCTATGTGATATTGTCCCACTGCCTTTCATAATACCTTCACTGGTCATTTATTCCAGAGGTGAATGGCACATCCTGCTTCCTAGTCTATCTTAGTCTGAAAAACCTGCACAACTTAAAATCAGGACATATACATCAGAGTGTATTCTTTCACCATATTCACTCAATCTGTATGCTTAACAAATAATCCAAAAAGCTGGAATCTATGATAAAGATCACAGCATCAAGATTGTTGTTGTTAAGTGTCATTGAGTCATTTGCGACTCATAGCAACCCTAAGTACAAGAGCTCTAAACGCTGTTCTATCCTGTGCCAACCTAGCCATTTCAAACACACTTATTCCCAACACTCCAGTCACAGAATCAATCCATCTCATCGAAGGTCTTCACTCCTTCGCCGCCCCTCCACTATGCCAAACATGATGTCCCTCTCCAAGGACCAGTCCCTCCTTGCAACATGCCCAAACTATGTCAGACAAAGCTTCAGAATCCTTGACTCCAAGGAG
>NW_006400026.1:621721-622864 GCF_000299155.1 Elephantulus edwardii
GTACACACAT
Source organism: Elephantulus edwardii (assembly GCF_000299155.1). Classification (NCBI taxonomy): domain Eukaryota; kingdom Metazoa; phylum Chordata; class Mammalia; order Macroscelidea; family Macroscelididae; genus Elephantulus; species Elephantulus edwardii. The sequence goes on from NW_006400026.1 coordinate 621,732, forward strand.
AAAATAGTAAACTAAACTACTAGGTAAAATGTTATGCACTATTAAGTTGGAGCCATTCCATAGCTGATTCGCTAGCCAGTTTTCAGAGGTAATGACTTGCATGGAAGAAGATTACCCATCTTTCTCCCATGGAACAGTTGCAAAAATAAAAATATCCTATATAATTGTGAAGAGTTAAATAATAATTGTCTAAGCATACATTTTGTTTGGTTGTCTTTTATTTCAGTCACAAACGTGTGAGCTGACTGGATTTGTTGGATTAAGCTAACAATGGGCTGTGGGCATGAATCCTCTTGTTTGGTGTCAATCAGGACCTGGTAAGTGGGCCTTTGTATTTAAAAGTCAGTTGAGCTCTGTGGCCTGGTGTTGTGTTTGGGATGAACATTCTTCTAAAAGGTACAACACTGGTCTGTTAATTTGCTGTGCTGAGATAACCTGGAGTTGCTGTGATGCTGAACACTGTGCCACTGGTGTGTCATATGCCATAATAGATGGCCATGGTGAACAGTGTTTGGTGAATCTCCAGATTAAGACAGACTTGGAAACAGGAGTGTCGTCCACTTTGTAAACAACATGCCTCTGGAAGCTCTGTGATTTTAGGGAAATGACGATAGCTATAGAACAGAGTTCCTATCTTTTGTTCATATAGTCACTATGAGTAGTGCTAAACTCAATGGTACATAAAACAATAACAACAAGCATAAGTTGAAATATTGACTATGCCATGGACTTCCAAAAAAGAACAAAAAAATCTATCTTGAAGGAAGTGTACCCAGATTGCTCCTTAGAGGCAAGGATGGTGAAAAATTGTTGTGCTTACTTTGAGTATATTTTTAGGAAGAACTAGTCCTTGGACAGAGACATCAAAATAGGAATAGTCAGAGAAAGGAAGGAAGATAATCAACAAGATTGATAGATGAAATAACACAGTTGACTGCCACAATGGGCTTGAGTATAATAGATTGCATAATGACACCTGATAGAGCAAGATTCAGATCTTTTGTCATGGGATCACTAAGAGTCATACTCAACTCAATACCACCGAACAACACAACAAACATAAAAGTAAAATATGACAAAATACTTCCAACCAAGAAAAGCAATGGACCAGATGGTTTTACAAGTGAATTTTA
>NW_006400026.1:631497-640382 GCF_000299155.1 Elephantulus edwardii
ATGATGTCCCTCTCCAAGGACCAGTCCCTCCTTGCAACATGCCCAAACTATGTCAGACAAAGCTTCAGAATCCTTGACTCCAAGGAGCATTCCGGCTTCACCTTCTCTAGGAAAAAACCTGTTTGTTCTCCTAGAAGTCCATGGTATATTCAATACTCTTCTCCAGCACCAAAGCTCAAAGGCATCAATTCTCTTTCTATCAAGCCTAATCACGGTCCATCTCTCTGATGCATAACATGTAATTGTGAAGACTATAGCCTGGATCAGGCACACCTTAGTCTCCAGCCTGACGTCATTGCTCTTCAGTACTATTGAGAGGTCTCTCACAGCTGAATTTTCTAATGCAATTCATCTTTTTATTTTCTGGCTGCTGGTACCAAGAGTGTTGATTGTGGAGCCAAGCAAACTAAAACTGTTAACTATCTCAGTCTCTTCACCATCCATACTGATTCTGCCACTTGGCCCAGTGGTGAGAATCTTTGTTTTCTTGATGTTGAGCTTCAATCCATATAGGAAGCTGCAGTCCTTGACCTTCTGCAGCAAGTGCTTCAGGTCCTCCTCAGTTTTAGCAAGCAGGGTTGTGTCATCTGCATAACACAGGTTGTTGATGACTCTTCCCCCAATCCTGATGCCACATTCCTCTTCATACCCCCCAGTGTTTCGATGATCTGTTCTGCATACAGATTGAAAGGGTATGGAGACAGAAAACATCCCTGATCGACCCCCTTCTTGATTTTGAACCATGTAGTGTCTCCTTGCTCTGTTCTAATGACTGCCTCTTGGCCCAAGTATAGGTTTTGTATAAGCACAATCAAATGTCATTCTTCTCAGAGTCATCCACAGTTTGTTGTGATCCACACAGTCAAAAGCCTTTGCATAGTCAATGAAGCACAGATAGACATTCTTTTGGTATTCTTTGCTTTCTGCCAAGATCCATCTAACATTAGCTATAATATCCCTAGTACCATGACCTATTCTAAATCCAGACTGCACATCTGGCAGTTCTCTGTTGACATATTGTTCCAAATATTTTTGGATAATTTTCAGAATCAAGATTAGATATGTAAATTATACAACTTTGCTAGAAGAAAACAAGACTGAAGTACTTATTGTTGAAGATCAAATATAGTAGCAGACAGTATGAATTATACCTCAACACGAACAAAAATTTAATTTCCACAGGTGGAATTATAAACTACAGTCATAAACGAGCAAAAGATTTAAATTTTGAGTTACCTCAACATTAAGTAAACAAAAATTCTCACATCTGCACCTATAGACTACAATGATAAATGAGGAAAAGATTACATTGTAAACTATTTTATTGTTCTTGGATCCACAATCAACACCCAGTGGAATAGTAGAATTCAGACGATATGCTGCATTGTGAAAATCAGCAACCAAGGACAACTTTAAAATGATAAATAGAAAGGATGCAACTTTGAATACTTAAGTGCACTTAACTCAAACCATAGTATTTTCAGCTGCCATATATGCATGAGAAAGTTGGATAATAAGAAAAAACTTGATCCCTTGGAATCATGGTGTTGACAAAGATTATTGATAGGAAGAAAGAATGGAAGCCTTGGTGGTGTGGTGCGTAATATGTGAGGTTGTTAACTAAAAGGTCAGCATTTCCAATGCATAGGAAAAAGATGGGTATCTCTGCCTGTAAAGATTTACAACCTTAGAAAACCTGTGGAGAGTTGCCATAGATCAAAACAAACTCAACCGGATTTTGGTTTATCACACACACACACACACACACACACACACACACACACGTGCAGCCTTAACAAATATATCTTGAAAGCAGTGTAGGTTTATTTTCATTTTGATTCTTGTTCGATTACTGATTTGCATACCTCACTCCTGCCAAACCCCTGCTGTTGGGTAGATTCTTGCTTGCAGTAAATCTTTATGGGAGTAGATGGCTTCATATATCTCCCAAAGGCTACCTGGTGGTTTAAAATTAGTAGTGCTTCACTTAGTAGCCCAATACTTAATCTACTGCACCATAGGCCTCCTTGAACATTCTAAAAGCACTATGTAATTATAAACTTAGCTTAATGGAATTAAGTCTATGGATTTTCTCCTGCACGAAGAGCTGCTTAGACTGACGATTGAATCTACCAGCTTTTCCTCTCCACTTTAAAAAAATCAATAGTCTTATTTTTCACACCAGATCTTTATGAACTTTGTAACTAAACCAATATAAAAAAAAATCAATAGCCTGCATTTCTTCAGTGGCCTTACTTCAGGTTTATGAGCAGAAAGAAGTTAACATTTTAAAGAGTTTTCTCAGTTTGCAGAAAGTTTTTAAATTGTTTTTGCTAATTGAATGACTGACATATAATTTAGTAAAGTGCCACAGGAAGTGCATTCCTCCTTTAATTTTGTATATGCTTAATTTGGCTTTATTGTCTCACAGAAGAAAATAAGCAATGAGTTCATGGTAAAAAATGGGAATCCCAGAATATTGTGCTCATACAAAATCTATATCTAGAAGAAGAAGCTGTTGTCAAAACAGAACAAGAGAACACTACATTGTTTAAAATCAAGAAGGGTGTCCAGAGGTTTTATACTTTCTCCATACCTATTAAATCTGTGTGTTCAGCAAATAATTCACAAAGCTAAACTCTATGAAAAAGAGTGTGGCATCATGATTGGCAGATGCCTCATCAATAATTCACGTTATGCATATGGCAAAATTTTGCTTGCTGAAAATGAGGAGGATATAAAATATTTGCTGCAGAAGATCAAGGACTACAACCTTTGGTATGAATTGCATCTCAACTTCAAGAAACAAAAGTCCTTACTACAAGACTAACAGTCAACATTATGATAGATGGAGAGAAGATTGAACCTGTCAAGAATTTAATCTTGCTCAGATCAACAAGCAAAATCCTTGATACCAGCTGTCAGGAAAACAGAAGGTGTAATGCATTAAGCAAGTCGACTATCTGGGAATTCTCCAGACTGCTGAAGAGCAATGATACCAGTTTGAAGGTTAAGGTGTGCCTAATCCAGGCTATGGTCTTCTCAATCACCTGCTATACATCAGAGAGTTGAACAGTAAATAAGGATGACAGAAGAATTGACACTTCTTAGTTGTGGTGTTGGAGCAAAATACTGACTATCCCATGGACTAACAAAAGATCAAATAGATATATGTCTTGGAAAAAAATAAAGCCAGAGTTCTCTTTGGGAGTAAAGATGGTGAAGTTTTGTCTTTCATACTTTAGACATGTAGCTAGGTGAGGCTATTCTTTGGAAAGGGACATCAAGCTTGGAAAGATAGAGGGTAAGCTAAGGAGAAGAAGATCCCAATTAGATGGATTTGCACAGTAACTTCAGAATTGATGAGGAATCACACAGAAGAGGGAGGGGTTCAGGTCAGCTGTTCATAGGGTCACTATGAATTTTACTTGACTCAATAGTACCTAACAACAACAATAACATCCCACATTACAGAATGCTTCATTTTGTTATTCATAGATTACTATGAGCATGAGTCAGAGACTACAACAAATATTGTTATGTAAAATAACAATTTGGGTCTTAAGAGTCAAGACTTTGATGTGCAGAGCAGACAGAACCTCTTAACACCACCCCTTGAGGAAATTCTGTCTTAATGAAGTTCATTTCCTTTTACTAAGAATTCTCAATGTTACTTCCAATACATTTTAAAAATGCAAAAAGGAAATCTTACTCTTGCAGGTCAATATCATATTTTTCTCATTAAGTTGTTATTATTATTGTGTAGAAAAATAACCATTAGCACAGAAGTGTCAGATTTATTTTGGTGTTACTTTTATATAATTAGATAACTGTAAACAAGCTTTTTCTTCACTTTCTTACCTGTTCTTATGCATCCATGGTCAATGTTAGAACTGTATCCATAGTCTTACAGAGATCAGAGCTGTGGTGGCTTAGTGGTAAGGAATTGTACTGCCTAGGCTAAGGTGTATCTGATTCAGGTCATGGTCTTTCCAATTACTTTCTATGGATCTGAGAGCTAGACAATGAATAATGATAGGAAAAGAATTTATGTCTTTGAGTTGTGGTACTGAACAAGAGCACTGACTATCCTATGGATGGCCAGGAGAACAAATGGATATGTCTTGGAGAAGGTACAGAGGCATGCTCTTTGGAGGCAAGAATGATAAGGCTTTGCCTCACATACTTTAGGCATGTTGCTTGTGGGGACTATTCCTTGAAAAAGGACATGATGCTGGGAAGGGTGGATGGTTGGCAAAGAAACAAAGGAAAAGAATGCCCTCATCCAGGCAGATTGGCATGATGACTTCTGCAATGGGCTCTTGTGTTTCAGGAAGTTTGAGGATGGCACAGGATAGAACAGAGTTCTGATCTTTTGTTCATAGGGTGGCTGTGAGTCATACTTGACTCGATAGCACCTAACAACAACAGACAACAGGTGTGTGGTTTGAATCCCCCAACTGCTCCAGGAGAGAAAGATGAGCCATCTCCTCTTCGCAATTAACTGTCTCTGAAAGTCCTCTGGAGGATCAGCTTTGAGTCACTACTCACTCAATGGTACACAGCCACAAAAGAGACCATAAATAGTGTGAAGTAAATTTAAGAGAAAGTTGATATTCAAATACTGAGATATGGACAAATCCATTGTTAATGTCATAATAGAGCAGAACTGTGCACCACAGGTTTCCAATGGTCTTATTATGTAAGCCGATCACAGAAATTTTCTTCTTCTGTAAATTTAACTTCCAATCTTTGTTTAGCATTTGCGTGCAAAATCACCAGATGTGGAAAAAGAAAAACCTGTACGCTGATGTATGCAAGCATTTCCACTTATTGTTTCCAGGTAGATGACATTGCAGGTAATAATTACAAGACTGACTTCCTCAAGAAAGCCTATACTGGGTAGAAAGGGTCAGATGGTCCTGCTTTGCTGGATATTGGTCCTTAATGCACTCCCTGAACCTCCATTCTTGAAAATAAGGGCATTTGTCAAAATGATTCTTCAATGCCTCTCAATTGTATGATGCTGTCCATTTAATACCTTCACTATTGAGGAAAATATGCATGATAATGCACCCTCTCAGCTAAAAGAGGGCATGCTTAAATAAAAAAGATGTCAGTTTTAAACTACATAGCAGTATTTTCTTAAATGCATTTTGAGATAGGAAGATTGTTCTAAGCTTTCATACATGTTAATGATTTTTAAAGGATTCTTTCTCACAAGGTGTCAACAGGAATAATTTATTCTTGGACTTTTTCTATTAGCATATATTAGCATATTAGACCTTAGTCTAAATTATTGCCTTATTATTAGCACAAAGGTACAAATATTCTTAACAGAAAAATTAAAAAATTAGAAAACTAATGCTTACAAAGAAACCTAAGAAAATAAATATACAAAGTACAATTTCTATTATCTTCTTAAAAATGTAAATGTATAAACTGAGGTTTTCTACTTCCTTTGCTACGTATATTAACTTGCCAACTTCTTCTACCAGTACTCACCCCAATTAAAGGTAGCATTTGATACATTTCATTTTTTTCCAAGCACATAGTTTCATATTGTTAATACTATGACATGTCATTATGCAGCTTTGAAACTACTTAATAAAACTTTTTCCCTTTATTATTTATTACTGTTGTTGATAATATTCTCAGCAGAAAATATACCAACAATTTCTATGTGGATAATTCAGTAACATTTATTTCATTCTTCAAGTAGTGTGACTATTCTTACCTATATTTTCTAAATTGTTTATTCCTATTCACACAGACTAACTGCTCCCTAAGGCTCCTACATAATATTTTTGAATTGTTGTTGTCAATTTGATCCTATACAGATAGACTTTGAAAGAAGCAAGATTCTAAATAGCACATCCACTATGGAAAGCAGCCTGGCACGTACTCAAAAAGTTGGAAATAGAAAAACCATTTGACCTAACAATCCCACTACTGGAATATATTTTAAAGAAAAGAGGGCCACGGCTCAGACAAATGTACACCCATGTTTACTGCTGCTTTATTATTCACAATAAAACCATGGTACATTCACACAATGGAATATTATGCAGCATTGAAAAACAATGAACTTATAAGATGTTACACAACATGAGGAAGACTGGAGGACATTATGCTGAGTGAAATTTCTCAGCCAAAAAAGGACAAATACTGCATAGCACCACTATTATAAAATAGGACAAACTAGGGGTAGGTGTTGGAGAAAGAATGGGAAAGGAGCAGAGAGGTAATGAACATTGCAGTAGAGCAGATGAGGGGAAGAACCGTCTAAAAGGAATATATGATTACGCATTATATATGACAACAATCTGGAACAAGGGATGCACTGTGGGGTGCACTTACAGAGTGAGAGTAGAAAATGTGCAACAATAAGTAAAATAATTTAAAAAATTTCAGTAATTCAAATTATCTATACCCATTGAAGTGCTAATGAAATTAAATAGTATCATATTTACTCCTAAATTCATATCAATGTTCCTTAAAGCCTATGAGAGGGTCTTTGCATTTTCTTTTGCACTGATTGTAACATTCACCTGGTTCCCTTATTAAATAATGTGTGGAATAAAATCCTGAAAGATAAAGAAAAAGTGAGATTCTGAAGGCACAAAGTCCTTACTAGATAAGTTAGACTATTGTTTTGCTTTAAAGAGGAAAATCAAGTGGCTACCAAACATATGAAAACATTACTACATCATTAACTATCAAATGCAAACCAAAACCACTTCATTCACCATATTCACTTAATAAATCAGCAACAAAACTGAAACTAAAAAATGTTGGTGAGAATGTGGGGAAATTTTAACTTCATCTTCCCGTGCTGGTAGGGATACAAAAAAGTGTAGCAATTATGTAATGCAGCATGACAACTGGTCAAAAACAAAAATTACAACTACCATATGACACAACAATTTCACTGCTAGAAATACACCTAATACATTTTAAAGCACAAAGGAAAACAGACATATGTACAACAACGTACTTATGCAGCATTATTTACAATAGCCAATATATAGAAATAATGAGTGCAGATGAATGGATAAACAAAGTATGGTGCTAGGTCCTCAGCCAGAAAGAGAAATAAAGTCTTGTTGCATTCTAAAATATGGATGGAGCTTAAAAACCTTATGCTAAGTGAAATAAGTGCACTTTTTTTCCTTTAACACTTTGTGTAAAGGTACATATATGACTGAGGAAATTAGATTAAGTTATTATTATGCTGTCAATACTGTAATATCAGGAACATCCAGAATATATTTGTCTTCTAAAATCGTTGTTGCTGTTGTTATTGTTAGGTACTCTCAATTAAATTCATAGTGACTGTAGCAATAACAGATCAAAACCTTGCCCTATGCTGTACAAGCCTGACACTCTCCACTATGTTCACTATGTCAATCTGTATCATTAACAGGCATTCTCTTTTTCAATGACTCTATTTTGCCTACCATGTCTGCTTCCTGACAACATCCCTAAAGGATGGAAGTGAGATTGTTTTATCATTCTTGCCTCCAAGAAGCACCGGTTGCATTTTCTTGAAGATATATTTGTTCTTTTGGCAGTCTATGGCATATTAAATCATCTTCATCAGCATAACAAGTCAAAAACATTCATTTTTATTCAGTCTTCTCATTCATTGCTCAAATTTCAAATATACATGAAGCAGTTGAAAATACCATGACTTTGGCCAGAGGCACTTTAGTCTTTAATATAATATTCTTTACTATGCAGCATGCAGAAGCAATGGTTTTGTAAATTATTACCTAACTTGGGAGTGACTGGAGAACATTATGCTGAGTGAACTAACTCAGTTCCACAAGGACAATATTGTATAAATCCCTCATTGTAGAATGAGTATAAGGATCCAAAGGGTGGGGTGGAGGGTGGAAGCAGAGGGATGAGGATGTGTGGGGGGCAGGGGGATTAATCATGGAATTGTACAATTTGATGGGGGGGGAGTGAGGAAAATTGGAAGAATATGTTCTAGGAAGCAATATTGAATTTTGTAAATAAAGTACTATAAAATTAAAAAAAGAAAGTAAAAAAAAAATTCTTGCCCTTGCCCTTCAGTGCTTTGAAGAGATCCTTAACAGCCTATTTCCTTAATGCAACAATTCTTTTGGTTGTAGATCTAAGGAAAATAAAATAGTTGGACACTTCAGTCCTTCTTCAATCTGTCACAATGATGTCTATTGGTTCTGCGGTAAGGATTTTTGTTTACTTTATGCTGAAAAGTAGCACATCTTGAAGACTGTAGTCTTTGATTTTCTGCAGTTAAGTGCTTCAAGGCTTCTTCAGTTTCTGCAAGCAGAAAATCAAGTAACATTGCCTGGCTATCAATAGAAACACATAGACCAAAAGCAGTTATTTGAACAGAAAAAGGGAACAGTACGGTTTTAAAATCAGAAAAGGTGAACATCAAGGTAGTATTTTTCTTCATACCTATTCAGTCTAAATACTGAGAAAATCATTGAAGAATCTTGACTATATGGAGAAAAATGTGGCATCAAGAATGGAAGAAGAACGCCAGGGCGACGCAGCACCAGGGCGACGCAGCGCCAGGGTGAGATCGCCAGCAGGGGAACACCGCCGCCAGATCAGGAACGCCGGGAAACGCACGCCACCTCCCGCCAGACTGGGAACGCCGCGAGAGGGACCCGGAAGAGACCCGGGAAGAGCAGCAGCCAGCCACCTGCCGCGGAACTCCAGAGGAGCAAAGACTGCCAGACACTGTGGGACCCCCTGCAGCCCACACCTGTGTGACCCTTAGCACACAGGGTGCTGCTGCATAACCCCCCAGCAGCGCACAAGCCCCGTCCCCACCTCTTGGTGATAGTGTCCAACCCCTGCGCTCCTTGTCCCCTATTCCCTTG
>NW_006400026.1:668548-676345 GCF_000299155.1 Elephantulus edwardii
ATTCTTAGTTTTTCTTCTTTTTCCTTCTTTTTTGAGTCTGCTTTTTGCTCTAGCAGATCAGTGGTGACAATTTTGTCTTCAATTTCACTGATTCTGTGTTCCATCTCATCAACTCTGCTCATATGTCCCTCCATCATGTTGACAGCCTCTGAAACACTGGAGCTTATATTTGGAATGGTGGATTCTTGTTTTTCCACTGCCACTAATGCCTTATTTGTTTTCTCTGCAATGTTTTGCATTGTTTTTTTTTTAACTCCTCCTGGTCTTTGCTTGTAGCAACCATTTTCAATAATATTGCATGAGTTCCTTGTTTTTTAATGTAGCACAGTATTCCATTATGTGATTTTATCAAAGCTTCTCTATCCATTCATTTTTTGACGGCACTTAGGTTCTTTCCAACTCCTTGTTATTGTGAACAAAGCAGCGATAAACGTGGGTTTGCATATATCTGCTTGCATGGAAATTATGGAATCTTTGGGGTATATTCCCACTACTGGAATTGCTGGGTCAGATGGTATCTCTATTTGCAACTTTTTGAGAAAGTGCTACACCGCCTTCCACAGTGGTTGCACCATTTTACACTTCCACCAACAGTGAATGAGGGTTCTAGTTTGTCCACAACCTCATCAGCATTTGTTGCTTGCTGTCCTGTTAAATTTTGCTATTCTTATTGGCATGAGATGATACCTCATAGTTGCTTTGATCTGCATCTCTCTTAGAGCTCCGGATTTTGAGTTTCTTCACGTGATTTTTTGCCATCTGAATTTCTTCTTTGGTGAAGTGTCTGTTCAAATTTTGTGCCCATTTTTCAATTGGATTGCTTACCTTTATCTTGTTGTGGTGCTCAAGTATTTTATAAATTCTAGATATAAGTCCCTTATCTGACATGTTATTACCAAATACTTTTTTCCAGTGTTTAGCTTCCTTTATCACCCTGTTGGAGAAGTTTTTGGATGTGCATAGGGATTTGATTCTTAGAAGGTCCCATTCATCTGTTTTATCTTCCCCTTGTTGTAGATTTTTTCAGGATACTTAGAAGACTTTTTATGTTGTGGATTAGAATGTCTGGAGTTCTTCCAAACTTTTCTTTAATGAAGTTTACAGTCCTTTTAATCCTAGGCTCATGATCCACCTTAAGTTGGTTTTTGTGTATGGAGTGAGATGAGGATCTTGCTTGAGCCTTCTGCAGATAGTTTTCCAACTTTGCCAACACCATTTGTTAAAAAGGCTGTTGTTTCTCCATTTAACTGATTTCCTCTCCTTGTCAAAAATCAGGTGATCATAGGTAGATAGGCTGATATCCGGGCTCTCAATTCTATTACATTGATCTATGTGTGTGTTATTGTACCAATACCATGCCATCTTGAACACCACAGCTGTGTAGGAGGATTTGAAATCAGGGAGTGAGATATCGCTTAACTTTTTTTCTATTTTTAAGGAGGGCTTTGCTTATTCGAGACTTCTTTCCATTCCAAATGAAACTGGAGATTGCCTTTTCCATCTTCTTGGAAAATGGCATTTGTATTGAGATTGCATTGAACGTGTAAACTGCCTTTGGTTGTATTGCCATTTTCACAATATTGAGTCTTCCTATCCATGAGCAGGGGTTATTCTTCCATTCCTCCAAGCCTCTTTTTGTTTCTTGTAGTAATGTTTTGTCATTTTCTTTGAATAGATCCTTTGTGCTTCTGGTTAGATTACTCCCAAATATTTAATCTTGTGATTACCTATTGTGAATGGTATTGGTTTTCTTAGCTCCAGCTCTGTGTTCTCTTTGTCACAGTAGAGAAATCCAACTAATTTTTGTATGTTTTTCTTGTATCCTGCTACTTTGCTGAACTGGTCCACTGTATCCAATAGTTTTCTTGCTGAGTCTTTAGGGTTTTCTAAGTATACTATCATATCATCTGCGGAGAGAGATAATTTTACCTCCTCTTTGCCAATTTGGATACCTCTTATTTCCTTCTATTGTCTTATTGCTATCACTAATACTTCCAATACAATATTGAATAAGAGAGGTGAGAGTGGGCATCCTTGCCTAGTTCCTGTTCTTAAAGGGGATGCCTTTAACCTCTCTCCATTGAGAACAATGTTGGCTCTCGGGTTTGCAAATATAATTTTTACTATGTTGAAGAAATTCACCTCTAATCCTATTGTTTTAATCAGGAATGGGTGTTGGATTTTGTCAAAGGCCTTTTCTGAATCAATTGATATGATCATGTGGGTCTTCTTCTTTGGTTTCTTAATGTGATGAATTACATTAATTGTTTTCCTTATTTTGAACCATCTTTGCATACCTGTTATGAATCCCACTTGGTAATGGTGAATTATTTCTTTGATGTATCTTTGAATTCTTTTGGCCAATATTTTATTCAGGATTTTTGCATCTATGTTCATAAGAGATATTAGCCTATAGTTTTCTACTTTGGTGTTGTCCTTTCTTTAATATCAAGGATACGTTTATTTCACAGAATGAATCTGGGAGAACTAATCTTTCTCTATTTCCTGAAATAGTTTATGTAGAATTGGTGACAGTTCTTCTCTGAATGTTTCATAAAATTATAAAACCATCTGGTGAAGGGCTTTTTTTGGTTGGAAGTTGTAGTATTACCTTTTCAATTTCTTCTTTTGTTATGGGTCTGTTCATATTTTCAATTTTGGTTTGTGTCAGTTCAGGTAGGTTGTGTATTTCAAAGTATTTGTCCATTTCCTCTAAGTTTTCATATTTGTTTGAGTATAGTTTTTCATAATATCCTAATGTTAGCTTTTTTTTATTTTAGCTGGTTCTGTTGTGATGTTGTCTGATTCATCTCTTATACGGATTATTTGTGTCTTCTTTTCTTTTGTGAGTTTTACTAATGGTTTGTCGATTTTATTGACATTTTCAAAGAAACAACTCCTAGTTTTGTTGATAGTTTCAGTTATTTTTCTATTTTCTATTTCATTTATTTCTCCTCTAATTTTGATAGTTTCAGTTTTTTTAGAGGGTGTCAGATTTTCTTGCTGTTCTTTTTTCAATTTGCTGGAGATGTTGAGTTAGAGAGTCAATGGTCAATTTTTCCTGCCCTTTCATGTATTTGCTTATTGCTATAAATTGACCTCTGATTATTTTTTTGGCTGTTTTCCAGAAGTTTTGGTAAGTGGTGTTTTCATTGCTATTTGTTTCAAGAAACTTTTTAATTTCATTTTTTAATTCTTCTAGTACTTTGTCATGTACAAGCAAGGTGTTGTTTAGCTTCCAAATGTATGGTTTTTTTTTCTCCTTTATCTTCTTGTTATTAATTTTTTATTTTGTAGCACTATGGTCTGAAAAGATGCTGTGTATTATTTCTATGTTTTTTAATTTATTGAAATTTGCCTTGTGACCTAGAATGTTATCTATTCTGGAGAACATTCCATGCACATTGAAGAATAAGGTATACTGTGCTTTTGGGGAGGTGCATTAGCCTATAAATATCTATGAGGTCAAGTTTGTTCATTGTGTGGTTTAATTTTTCAGTATCTTTGTTGAGTTTCTTTCTTGTAGTTCTTTCTTTTCTTGAGAGGGGTGTAGTAGTGTTGTCTATCTCCTTTTTCAGTTTTATTAATGTTTGTTTTACGTATTTTGCAGATCTTTCATTTGTTGCATAGATATTTATTATTGTTATGTCCTCTTGTTTTATTGACCCTTTCAGCATTATGTAGTGACCTTCCTTGTCCTTTGTTATGTTTTTACATTGACATTTATTTTATTAGAGATTAATATCGCTACTCCTGCTCTTTTCTGGTTGCCATTTGCTTGGTATATTTTCCCCTTTTCTTTTTAGTCTTTCTTTATCTTAATTTTCAGGTGTGTCTCTTGTAGACAACATATTGATGGAGTTTGTTTTTTTATCCAATCTGCTACTATTTTTCTCTTTAGCGGTGTGTTTAAACCATTCATATTCAGTGTGATTTTTGAGAGGCAAGGTTTTATTGTTATCATTGTGTTGAGTTCTTTTTGGTGTTGTTGCACCTTACTTTGGTCCATTCTGCTTTTTGTGGTACCTCTGTAAGAAGGACATCTCTGAGTCTTTCCTGCCATGCTGGTCTTTTTTAACATACTCTCTTAGGTTCTGTTTTTCTAGGAATAACTTGATCTCTCCTTCATATTTTATGGATAATGTTGCTGGGTACAGTATTCTTGGTTGACAGTTGTGTTCTTTGACTGTTTGATATATGCCCTTCCATTCTCTTCTTGCTCTCATGGTTTCTGTTGAGAAATCAGCACTTAATCTTATCTGTTCTACCTTATAGGTTACTCTTTATTTCTCCCTTGCTGCTTTCAAAATTCTCTTCTTATCTTTGGTTCTGGCACATTTAACTCTGATATGCCTTTGTGTTTTTCTTTTGGAGTATATTCTATATGGTATTCACTCAGTTTCTTGAATATATATACTCTCGTTCTTCATTGTGTCTGGGATGTTTTCCTCTAGTAATTCTTCCACTTTTTCAGGGCCTTTTCTTGTTTCTTCCTGTTCTGGCATTCCAGTGATGTGCGTGCTATTTCTCTTAATAGTGTTCTAATTTATTCTTAGGATTTCTTCTTTCTCCTTCTTTTTTGAGTCTGTTTTTTGCTCTAGCAGATCAGTGGTGACAATTATGTCTTCTAGTTCACTGGTTCTGTATTTCATCTTTCAACTCTGCTCATGTGTCCCTCCATTATTTTGACAGTATCTGAACCATTAGACCTCATTTTTTGGATCATGGTTTCTTGTTTTTCCTGTGCCTATAATGCCTCATTTGTTTTCTCTACATTCTTCTAGATTGTTGTGTTTTGGATTTTTTTAGCTCCTTCTGGTTTTTCCTTGTAGTATCCTGTAATTCTTCAAGTTTGTCTTTCATCCATTGAAAATATTCACTCATTATTCTTTTAAATTCTGTGTCAGAAGTTCCATCAGACTTTCTGGCTTCAGGAAATCCATTAGTACTGTGTCACCCTTTGGGCATGATATCTTCCTTTGAGCTTGCTGTGTGAGTGAGGTACCCTGCTTCTTTGTGGTAGAGTTTTTCATGTCTGAGGTGGTAAGCTGGTTTTTAATTTGATGTCATTGCTCCAAGAGAAGTTGGGCAGGAACATGAGCAGATGCATGTAGGGTAAGTGCACACTCAGAAGCTCGTGTGAGTGGGAAGGGGAGAAGCATACACTGATACGGGGAGGGGTATGGGGGAACCTGAATAATGAAAGAGGAAGCCTGTTGTTCCCTTTCTGAAATGGCTTCTCACCTTTGTGGAGAGGCCTAGGATCTCCCTGTTGTTTGAGTTAGGGAGACCCACATGGTCAAGCCAGACTGCAGTTTGTTCCCCAAAGTAACTTAATCCTCAATGGTACACATGTTTTTCAGGGGAAGTTGATAAATGCTATAGATTTGGTACATATTTTGCCCCAAAATTAAAAGATGAGAGGATTGGGTCAGGTATGGAAAGTACCCTGTCCCAGCCCTCCTCTGTCCTCTGTCCTCTGTCCTCTCAGGCCTCCCACCAAAATCCAAAAGTAAAAGATGCCATTGATCATGGACTGCTGGGACTCATAGATTTTGTGCCTTCATGATGTGGGTAGAGAGGATTGGGGCAGGTGAGGGAAGAACCCTGTCCCAGCCTTCCTCTGTTCTCTCCACCCAAGCTTTCTATAAAATGTAATTGCTGCTGCTATTGTTATGTACTATCAAGTTGACTACAACTCAAAGCAACTTTATGAACACATTTTCTGAACCTAGTCCTGTCCTTTGCCATCTCATAATTTTTGACACATTCAGTACTGTTTTGGTAGGTCTTATTGAGTCAAGTACAACTCATAATGACCCTATGAACAGTGGATCTGAACCCTTTTCTATAGTGTGCCATTTTCTCACTTCCTGACACACTAGAGACAGTTGTAGCAATTATTGTGCCAGTCCACCTAGTTTAATTTCTTCCTTTCCTTTGTTAGCCCTCCACCCTTCCAAGCATCATGTCTTTCTCCAAGGAATAAACCCTTCTAAAAACATGCCTAAAGTATGTTGAGAACCTGATTTCAGGCACTCGATACTTGGTAATAATAATTTATTACTGAGAGTGATATGTCTCTACAAGTCCTTTTCTATCCTGTCTCATTCCATCATCCAATCTGAAAGAGCCCTGTCTCTGTCTATCATATCAGGTTTCAGTAATTCTCCATGGAACATTATGTTGATAGTTGTATAAAGTTCATTGACTTACTCTTGTCTCCCCAGCATTATTTCCATGGTTATGTCAAGAAGAATGTAAACTTTGAAAGTAAGGGTAATATATATCCTCAGCACCTGCAAGGTCCTGACACAGTGAGCTCTGAGCATTATTGAAAATGAATGCATGAAATGGGAAGAGTAAAGAAGTGGTGAGATAGAGCTGAGCTCATGAAAGTAGGTAGGGTTGGAAAACTGTCAATAAGTCAAATAGTTCCTACACAGCAACAGCTACTATGGCTGCTAGCTCAGCAAGGAACTCTTCTATAAGTTGTTAGTGAGGAGACAATGAATCAAATAGGTTTAGTCAAATTTTTACTCATGAGACATTGGGTAATGCAAGCTTCATGTTTGCATTTGTTCTCTTTGCTTGGTCACACACGGGTGATGTGGAAACAGGCCCAGGTGAATGCTATGTACACACTGAATCTGTCACCACTGAGGAACACCAAGAGGAGGAGACCCTGCATTATAAAGGGCTTGCTTACAACTTTGCCCTTCCTTCTCTGTGGAGGGAGGCTTTACTTTTACTATTCTGGAAATTTTCCAGTGTAGTTGCCGTTAAATCTTTCCAGAGGGAGTCCTTATATGGGCAGTCTTTCTGTTATGCAAATGTCTTTGAACAAAGATGTCAGAGACTTTTATTCAAAAGATAGAAAAAATACCAAATCCATGGGGAATTACTCAACTACAGGGGAGTCTGGTCATTTGATTTGAGGCAGGATCCTTAGAAGGGAAAAAAAAGCCCCAGACATCTTTTAGCAACCTAACAGAATCACCACCTAACTTTCTAGGAAGCCATTTCAGGGAAGCACAAAACCCAAGTTTAGACCTACATTATGTGACAGAAAATATGGAACTGAAAACAATACTGAAGATGTTTCTCTGTTATAGAACCAAACAGGTCATAGCATTATTTTAGGCTCTTTGACAGTCCTTGGAAATGGTAGAAAAGCCAAAAGAATAGATGACACAAATAGTGATTTGCATGGACCAAATAACCTCTAAGTGACTGAGGTATCGATGCATAAAACAAGTACTTTCTCATAAGGCAGAATCCTAGGAGAGTGAAGAAGGACATATTTTTCTTTTATTAACTTATATATTTATTTTTATTTGCATAAAATTTACATGGAATATTGGATTTTATATAATTGTACATAAGCATTTTTATAACATTAATTTGACATTAATTAATATAATTAATCAATCCCTTATTTTGTATTGTCTTACCCATCACGCAGCTTACCTATTTATTAAATAATAGGTTTTACTTCCCTCCCCCTTATTTGTCATCCCATTTAACTTCTCCAAGATAGTCTATCTATTTGAAAAACTTTATTCAACTTATTATAATGTTTTTGGGAGTTTTTTTGTACCATTGAGTCAGAGCTGATCCATGACTAACCCTCCAATGGGTTTTCAGAGACAGTTAATCATACAAGAGAGATTGCCCATCTTTCTTCTATGGAGCAGCTGATAGATTTGAATCATACACTTTTGAGTTACCAGTGCAACTCTTTACCATTAGACCACCAGAGCTCCTTATTTTATAATAGTTGTGTGAGATATATAT
>NW_006400026.1:676445-688607 GCF_000299155.1 Elephantulus edwardii
AGTTCTTTGTTTTTTTATGCATCACTGCATTGTCACTTCTGTCACCAAGTCCACATTTTCCAACTACTGATGATTCTTCCCTGTTGCTAATTTTTGCATTCCAGTCACCTATTATTATTAATACATCTTGATTGCATGTTCTATCTATTTTTTACTGCAAAAATTAGTAGAAATCTTCTATTTCCTCCTCTTTGGCTTTAGTTATTTGTGCATATATTTGAATGAAAAAAGTATACACTAGATTTCCTCATTTATATGGATATTATCCTGTCACTCACAACATTATATTTCAAAATGGATCTAGAAATTACTCTTATAACTATGAAAGCAACCCCATTTTCAACACCTTTTCATCTCCGGCATAGTATATCACATATATCACATGATCATCTGATTCAAAATGTCCCATACCAACCATCTCATTTTGCCAATACCTAGTATGCCAATATTTATGTGTTCCATTTCTTCCTCACCAATGTCTAGCTTTCCTGCATTCATGCTTCTCACATTCCATGTTCCAATAACAAATGTCTGCTTACAATTATACCTCCTTTGTGTTTGCATATTTGAGGGCTCAGCTTCAGTCGCCAATTTCTGCTAGTTTAAGTGTGCTCTATTGTACATAGCATTTTGACATCATGCTCACATGGATGGAGGGACAGTATAGGAGAGGAATCCCCGGATGAGATGGATTGATACAACAATTGGGGCCATGGAGGTTGATGTATTTGGACTAGTGAAAGTGGCTCAGGACAGGGCAGAATTCAGAGCTGATGTACCTAGGGTTGCTATGGGTCGCAGACAACTTGACAGCATCCATATACTTACAAGAGAAGATCTGTTAATACTATTATTCTTCAAATATCTGTACCAACAGCTAAAATCAAAGAAGAGGAAGTCTGAAATTGATTAAGAATGCAATAAAGATTTATTAATAATATTTGGTGACTTCAAATAGGAGCTTGGAAATAGAAATTATGCTGGAAATAGAATGATAGAATTTTGTATGATCAATTATTTATTCATTATAAATACCTTTCATAAAAAACAAAAAAAAAATGACAACTATATACTTGAGCCTCACCTGATGGATTACCCAGAAATCATATTATTAACATCTTTGGAAAGAATCACTGGAGAATCTCAGTATCAGATGTAATAACCAGGCCAAGGTCTGATTGTAAAACAGATAATTAGCTACTTATGTCCAAATTCAAACTGAAGCTAAAAAAGTAAAAATAAATCCACAAGAATCAAAATATGATCTTTAGTCTATCCCACTTGAATTTAAAAATTTTCTCAAGAACAAATTTTGGGCACTGAACTCTAATGAAGACCAGATGAGCTGTGGGACGATATCATCCATGAAGAAAGCAAAAGGCTATTGAAAAAACAGAGGAGGAAGAAAAGAAAAGCCAAAATAAAGGGGGGAAATGATAAAGTTAAAGAGTTGAACAGATAATTTCAAAGGGCATCTTGTGAAGACGAAGTATTATAAAGAAGTGTTCAAAGAGCTGGAGTCAGAAAATCAAAAAGGAAGAACTTGCTTGACATTTTTCAAGCTGAAGAACAAATTCAGTCCTTGAGTTGCAATAAATTAAGATGCTATGGAAAATCTTGAATGATCCAGGAAGCATCAAAAGAAGATGAAATGAGTATACAAAGTCACTGTACCAAAAAGAATTGGCTAGCACAGAACTACTCCAGGAAGTAACAGAATAAAAAACTAATGGTAACAAAGAAAGAAGTTCAAGCTGCTCTGAAGAAATTGGTAAAAAATAAGGCCACAAGAATTGATAGAGTACAAATTAACATCTTTCAACAAACATATATAACTCTAGATGTGCTCACCAGGTTGTGCCAAGAAATCTGGAGGACAGCTGCTAGCCAACTGACTGGAAGAGATCTATACTAGAGATATCATTACTGACGTCTGATGGATCTTGGATGAAAGAAGAGAGTACCAGAAAGATATTTTTGTGTTTTATCAACTATGCAAAGGCATTTGACTATGTTGATTACAACAAATTGTGGCTAACATTGGGAAGAATGGGAGTCCCCAGATGCTTGATTGTGCACATGCGAAATTTACACCTAAATCAGACAGCTATTGTGTGAACAGAGCAAGGGAATACTGCATGGTTCAAAATCAAGAGAAGTGTGTGTCATGGATGTGTCCTTTCTCCATACCCTTTCCATTTATATGTGGAATAGATCATTTGAGAGACTGGACATTATGAAGAAGAACGGGCACCAGGATTGGAGGAAGACTCATCAACAACCTGTGTTATGAAGATGATATAGTCTTGCTTGCCCAAATGGAGGAGGACTTGAAATGCTTCTTGCAGAGGATCAAGGAGTGCAGCCTTCAGTATGTATTATATCCATCAAGAAAACAAAGATTCTCCTATCAGGCTAATAGACAGCATTATGATAGATAAAGAAAATATTGAGGCTGTTAACAATTTCATCTTGCTCAGAACCACAATCAACATCCTTGACACTTGACAGTAGCAGTTAAGGAATCAAATGACGAGTTGCATTAGGAAAATCTACTCTTACAAACCCTTCTAGAGTGCTAAAGGGCAACAAAATCAGCCCAGAGACTAGAGTGTTCCTGATCCAGGCCATGGTCTTCTCAATTGCTTACTTTGCCTCTGAGAGATGCACAATAAATAAGGATGACAGAAGAAAAAACAATGCCTTTGAGCTGTAGTGCTAGGCGAGAGTATTGAACACATCATAGACTGCCAAGAGAACAAAAAGATCTGTCTGGAAGAGGGTGAAACCAGGTTGCTCCTTGGAAGGAAGGATTTTGAAGCTCTGTCTCACATGTTTTGGTCATGTTGTCAGGAGGGGCCAGTCCTTGAAGTACAACATCATCCTTGGATGATGGAGGATCAGGGCAGGACAGGAAGACCCTGTATGAGATGAATTGATACAGTGATTGTGGCAATGTGGTCAACTCTGTTAGAGATGGTGAGAATGGCTCAGGGTAAGACAAGGTTTTAGGACCATTGTTCATAGGGTCACTATGAGCCATAGTCCAAAGAATGACACATAGCAACAACATGAATAGCAATCTTACCTAATTTCTGTTCAAAAGGGAAAAACATTCAATTTTAGTCTATTGAGATTAATATTGGCCCTTAGTTTTATATCTATTCTTTTAATTATGTTGCAGAATTTCTCAACTATTCCCATTTTATTGAACTTTTATTGAGTTTTTATAAGGAAAGAGTGTTTAATTTTATAACGTGCCTTTCCTATATAATTAAAAATTATCATGGAGTTCTTTTCCTTTATTTTATTGATGTTGATTACTCAGATTGCTTTTCTAATGTTGAACTTTATTTATTTTACCTTTTTATTGTTGTTCTTGTTGATTGCCCTCGAGTGGAGAGCAATTTATAGCAACACTATGAACAAAAGACCGGAAGACCCTCTACAGCAATCAACTTTTATCAAAGTTCATAGAGTTTCCTGAGGCATGTTATTTAGGAAGTGGATGCCACACCTTCTTCCAAACCTGTCATACTATGTGTTTGTTTTAGTGTGCCATTGAGTCACCTGCTATGTGTAGTGACCCTATGTATAGCAGTTCTGAACCCCTCCCTGTCCTCGGCCAGTATCACTAACTCTGACACACCAACTCCCATCACCCCAATTATTGTATCAATTCATCTCATCCAGGGTCTCCCTCTCCTGTGCTTTACATCCACCCTTCTAAGCATGATGTCCTCCAAAGACCCATCTCTCCTGGCCAAGTACCCAAAGAAAGTGAGGGCAGAGCTTCAAAATCCTAGCCTCCAGGGAAAGACTTGGATTCACCCTCTCCAAGACAGACCTATTTGTTTTCTTGGCAGACCATGGTATGTTCAAGACCCTTCTCTAGCACCACAACTCAAATGCAACTATTCTTCTGTCATCCTTAGTTATTGTCCAACCCTCTGAAGCATAACAAGTAATTGAGAAGACCATGGCCTGGATCAGTCATACTTTTGTATTTAAATTAACATTGTTGCTCTTCAGCACTTAGGAGAAGTCCATAACAATATATTTTTTCCAATGCAATTTGTCTTTTGATCTCCTGACCACTAGTGTTAAGAGTGTTGATGTAGATCTGATCAAGCTGTAATTGTTAACAACTTCAATCTCTTCTCCATCTAATATGGTGCTGCCAATTGGGACAGTGGTGAAAATCTTTGTCTTCTTGATGTTGAGCTTCAATCCTTATGAAGACTATGGTCCTTGCAGCAAGTGCTTTAGGTCCTCTTCAGTTTCAGCAAGCAAGGTTGTGTCATCTGCATATCATAGGTTGTTGATGAGACTTCCTCCAATCCTGATGCCACACTCCTCCTCATAAAGCTCTATTTCTGATTAATCTGTTCTGTAGACAGATTGAAAAGGTACGAGGACAGGAAGCATCCCTGACACACTCCTTTCCTGATTTTGAGCCATCCAATGTTTCCTTGCTCTGTTCTGAGGACTGCTTTTTGGTCCAAGTATAGGTTTTATATAAGCACAATCAACTGCTCTGTGATTCCCACTTTCTTCAAGGTTAGCTACAATTTATTGTGATCCACACATTCATTACACTAGTTTATTTACAAAACTCGAATACATTGTTTTCACACCAGTTCCTTCCCATTTCCCTCACCTCCCTCCATCAAATTGTACAACCCTATTATTAATTTCCTCCTCTGCACAATCCTCACCCCACTGCTCTTACACTCCTACCTTCTTGGGTCCTCCTACACATTCTACAATAAGGGTTTTATACAGAATTTGCTTTTATGGGACTGATTTACTTCACTCAGCATAATGCTCTCAAGTGTCTCTGAAGTTAATTATAAAATTATATATAACATGTTTCACACAATCCTTCATTCACATTGTGTTTCATGCAATTATAGCTGTTCATCGTATTTTATAAAATTAATTATAAAATTATTGGTGCTGTGTGTTGTGTAGTATTCCATTGTGAGAATGTACCATGATTTCTTAATCCATTTGACTGTATTTGGACAGTTCTACTCCCTTCCCGTCGCCCCCGCCTTCCCCAGTCCACTTTACAATGCATCTCTTATTCTGTACTCTTGTCATACAAATAATAGCTAATCATGTATTCCTTTTAAACAGTTTTTTTTTACTCATCTGTTCTAAGGCAGTTTTAATTATCTTGTACAACTGTACAAATTCCACTTAATAAAAATAGATGATTTAAAAAAACGTATAATGTTGTATTCTACAGAGAACTGGAGGCCTAATGGTAAGAAGCTGTCCTGAAATCTCAAAGGCACGTAATCCAGATCCACAACCTGGTCTGAGAGAGAAGGATGAGCACTCTCTTTCTGTGCAATTTTTACTGCCTCTGAAACTTCACTGGAGGGTCAGTTATGAATCAGTTCCAAGTCAAAGGCACACAGGATTTTCTCGAGAATTTTTGCATTTGTATTCATAAAGAATTGTTGTTGTTGTTATATGCCATTGAGTCACTTGTGACTCATAGCAGCCCTATGTACAACAGTCCTAAATCCTGCTCTATCTTGTATTAATCTCATTGTCTACAACACATCTACCCCAATGACCCTAGTACTGAATCAATCCGCCTAATAGAGGGTTTTCCTCTCCTGTGCTGTCCCTCCACCATCCCAAGTATGACGTCCTTCTCCAAGGACTGGTTCCTCCTTTCAATATGTCCAGAGTATGTCAGACTAAGATTAAGAATCTTCACCTCCAAGCAGCAGCCTGGTTTAACCCTCTCTATGATGAACCTGTTCATTTTCTTAGCAGTCCATGGTACATCCAATACTCTTCTCCAGCACCACAGTTCAAAGGCATCAATTCTCCTTCTGTCTTCCCACGCCATTGTCCAACTCTCTGACGCATAGCAACTGATTGTAAAGATCCTGACCTGTATGATTTATAACTTAGTCTCCAGAGTGACATCATTGCTCTTCAGCACTTTGGAGAGGTCCCTATCAGCAAACTTTTCCTTCGCAATATGTCTTTTAATTCCCTTGCTGCTGGTGCCAAGATTATTGACTGTGGAGCCAAGCAAACTAAAGCTGTGAACAATCTCAATCACTTCAACATCCATTCTGATGCTGCCAGTTGTCCCAGTGGTGAGAATGTTTGTCTTCGTGATGTTGAGCTTTAATTTCTATTAAAGACTGTAGTCCTTGATCTTCTGCAGCAAATGTTTCAGATCCTCCTAAGTTTCAGCAAGCAGGGTTGTGTCATCTGCATAATGAAGATTGTTGATGAATCTTCCACCAATCCTGATGCCACACTTCTCCCAGATAATCTGTTCTGCTTATAGGTTGAAAAGGTATGGAGATATGACACAACCCTAGTGTACACCCTTGCCAATTTTGAACCTTGCAGTGTTTTGTTTACAGGGTTACTACTCTATAGTTGGAGTCCAGGTTGGGAAGTTGTCTGGAGCAGCTGGATTCTACAAAGGTTTGTTTTCTGGTTCTAGTGAGAATTAGGGTGGAATATTTACTCAACATTGGGTGTGAGTTGATTTTATTTGACTGCCTCTGTAAAAAGGCTTTTTGGCCCTCGGTTCTGGTTTTAATTATTTTTGGTCAAACATTCTTCTAAGTGATATAGCACTGGTCTGTCCATTTGCTGTACAGAGTTAACTTGTGGTTGCTGTGATGATAAAGACTCTGATGTGTCAAATGCAATAATGGCTAGCCATGGTGGACAGTGTTTGGTGAAGCTTCCCGATTAAAACAAGCTTGGAGGCAGGAGTTGCATCCACTTCGGAAATAGCTTGCCTCCAGAAACTCTACGAACTTGCAGAAACAATGAAAGTTATACAAATGTTCAAGTCTTTTGTTCATAGGGTTGCTATGAGTTGTCTAAGACTCAACAACACTTAACAACAACAACAACACTTCAATGGTACTTAACAACAACATACAACTCCATGTCCTTATCTCCATTCTGGGGTTGGATGAAGTGACCAGACTCTGTAAGATGGTGCTCTTGTTTTGGTTGAGGATCTGTGTGGTTTGGTTATTTTTAATTTAAGCCTCTTGTTTGGAGTCAAGAAGACCTCCTTGAGCGCACTTCATTTAGAGCTAAGTTCTTGTCTCCCTTTAGGAGACTGGGTGAAGCAGCATGACTCTATAAAGTGGGGTCTCTTGTATTGGTTGAGGGTCGGTGGAATGTTTGGCTACTTGTTTGTTTGTTTGTTTGTTTGTTTTTTATTTAAGCCTCTTGTTTAGAGTTAACAAGACCTCCTGGAGGGCCCTTGTATTTAAAAGATGGGCCTAAGGGATTATACCTTAACTCCACATCACTATATTTTGAAGGAACATTTTTCTAAGTCATACAGCACTTTTTCAATCTGCTGTGCTGAGGTAATCTAGGTTTCCTGTGACACTGAACATTGCGCCACTGGGGTCTCAAAAGACATAATGGAACAATTGTGTCATAGGTGTGTCAAACACTATAATGGCTACTCATTATGTGCAGTGTTTGGTGAAGATCCCAGATTGATTCAGGTTTGGAAAGAAGAGGGTCTCCACTGCCTAAACCACATGCTTCTGGAAACTCACTTGGTTTGCTGTCACACTGAACCCTGCGTCACTGGGGGGGTCAAATGCCATAACGACTGACCATGGTGGACAGTGTTTGGTGGAGCTCCTAGTTTAAGACAAGTTTGGAAGCAGGAATAGCATTCACTTCCTAAACCGTACGCCTCTGGAAACTGTACTTGGAGAAAGGACGCTAGTTATAGAAAGGCTTCAGACTTTTTATTCATAGGGTCACCACAATCAACAACAACAACAATCAAAATATTTTCTTAACAAAAGTATCAGTTTGGGTCCAATCAAGAGGCAGAAACCACAAATTTAAAGAAGGAAAGTTTCATACAAAGAAACAATAAACTATCCTGGATTTTTCAAGTTGAAAGAACTGAAGAACAAATTCAAGCCTCAAGTTGCAATACTAAGAAACTATGAGCAGAATCTTTTTTTAAATTGTTTTATATTGGTTTGCACACAAAATTTGTGTATAATTGTCTTTCACAATTTTCTTCTTTTACATTGTGTTTTATAAAATCATTCCTATACATTGTATTTCATAAAATTAATCACATTGAACTATGCCTACTATATACCATTTTCTCAGGTCTCCAAGATAGCCTTCCTATTTCCTTTAACCCCTCCTTCCACATACCAAATCGTGTGATCTTGTGATATCTCCCCTATCAACTCACCTATCTATTTTCATTCTTTTCCCCCAAGGACTCCATTGTATGTTTTACTACTTATCCTTCTATTTTTACAGTAATGAAGTTAGACAATATTTGACTTCAGGAGACTGAGTTACTTCACTCAGCATAATGTTCTCCAGTCTTTCCTAAGTTACTTAGTGTTTTTTAAAATCATTTGTTCTGAGTGCTGCATAGTATTCCATTGTGTGAATGTACCAAAACTTTTCAATCCATTTGATTGTGGTAGGACATTTGAGCTGTTTCCAAGTTCCTGCCAATGTGGACAACATTGTTATGAATATTGTACAAATTTCCATTTGTGTCTCAATTCTAATTTCCTTGTAGTATACCCCTAGTTGTGGAGTAGTTGGGTCATTTGGAATTTCTATATTCAGCTTTTTGAGAAAATGTGAAATGGCGTTTTAGAGTAGTTGTACTGTTTTTACAACCCTACCAACAGTGTATGGAAAGTCTCTCCACATACTCTCCAAAAATTATTACTTTCTATCTTATTAATTTTTGCCATAACTCCTGGAGTGAGATGGTGTATCACTGTGACTCTGATTTGCATCTCTCTTATTTATTGCCAGTGACTTGATCATTTCATCATGTGTCTGTTGGCCATCTGACAGTCTTCCTCTGTGAAATCTCTCAAGTTATTTGCCCATTTTGTAATTGTGTTATCAGTCTTTTTTTGGGAAGGCCCTGTATTTTTCTGTAGATTTTTGTTTTGACACCCTTGTTTGAGATGGTATTGCTAAATATGTTTTCCCATTCAGTAGGTTTCCTCTTCACCATATTGAATAAAGGTTTTTATCCACATAATCTTTGAGGGATCTCATTCATCAATGTTATCCTCTCCTGGCTGTGCATTTCTGACTCTATTTTGAAGTTCCATCTCACATTGCTGGAGCATGTGGCCAGGAAGGTCTGGTCCTTGGAGAAGAACATCATGCTTGGAGGAGTGAAGAGTCAACACAGGAGAGGAAGACTCCAGATGAGATTAATTTACACAGTAACTGGGGTAATGAAAGTAGGTGAATTGAACTCAATTAGACTGGTTCAGGATAATCGGCAAGGCTCCAGAGCTGTTGTCTGTGGACTGCTATTAATTACAGGTGAAGTGACCACATATAACAACAAAAACAGTGGTGTGAAATACGGATCCAGCTTCAGCTTTCTGCAGAAAGAAGTCCAGTTTTGCCAACACCCTTTGTTGAAGAGGCTATAATTTCCCCATTTGTACATTTTGTTTCCTTGTTGAATTTCAGTTGACCATAGGTGGTTGTTGTTGCGGTTGTTATGTTTTGTTGTTATGTGCTGTCAAGTCACCTGCAACTCATAGTAAATTTTTATACAACACTGTTATATCCTGTGTCAATCTTACTGTCTCTGACACACCTACTTCGATTACCCCAGTCACTGAATCAATCCATCTCATTGAAGTTCTTCCTCTCTTGCGCTGTCCCTCCATGATCCCAAGAATGATGTCTCACCAGGACTGGCCTCTCCTTGTAACATGTCCAAAATATATCAGAGGAAGCTTCAGAATCATGGATCAACCTAGTTTCACCCTCTATAGGATGAACTACTTTGTTCTTCTAGCATTGCACAGTATATTCAATACTCTTCTCGGGTACCACAGGTCAAAGCATCAATTCTCTTTCTATCATCTCTAGGCATTATCCAGCTTTCTGATGTATAGCAAGTCCTGCATAATTGCAAAGACTATGGCCTGAATCAGGGTATATGGGGTCATTACTGGGTTTTCCATTCCATTCCATTCCATTCCATTCCATTCCATTCCATTCCATTCCATTCCATCCCATTCCATTCCATTCGTTGATGTGCCGATTATTGTACCAGTACTGTGCTGTTATGATTATTACTGCTGTGTAGTAGGTTTGAGATCAGAGATTGTTGCTACACCTCCCACTTCTTTTTTTATTTTCAGAAGTGCTTTTCTTATTTGATTTCTCTTTCCAAATAAACTTGACAAGTGCCTTTTTGATGTCCTTAAAAAATTAATTTGGTATCTGTATTGGGATTGCACTAATCATGTAGATTATATTTGGTAGGGTTATCATTTTCATTATATTGAGCATTCCTATCATTGGTTACGGAATATTTTTCCACTTATATAGGTCTTTCATTGTTTCTCGCAGAAGTATTTTGTAGTTTCCTTTATAAAACTTTTTGTACTGCTAATTAGGTTTATTCTAAATTATCTCACTTTGTGGTTGGCTATTGTAAATGGTTTTGCTTTCTTGATTTCCTTCTCTGTGTTTTCTTTGTTACTATAGAGAAATCTCACTGACTTTTGTATATGGATCTTGTATTCTGCCATCCTATTAAATTGATCCACTAGCTTGAACAGGATTTTTTATTGTTGTTGTTGAGTCTTCGAGGTTTTCTGTGTATACTATATCAACAGCAAATAGTGACAACCTAAAACAACCCTTTGCCAATAACTTTTATTTTCCTTTTATTTCCTTCTCTTGTCATATTACGCTAGCAAGTACTCCAATATAATACCTAATAGATGTGGTGAAAGTGAGCATCTTTATTTGGTTCTTGAAGCTTTTAGTCTTTCTCCATGGAGGATTATATTGGCTTTTAGTTTTGCATTTATATTTTTCACTAAGTTGGAGAAATTAAGTTCAATAATCATTTTTTGTGTCTTTTAATCAGAAAGGAATATTGGATTTGGGCAATGAATTTTTCTGCATCAATTGCTAGGATCATGTGGTTCAAATTATTAAAAAATGACTGGAACCGCAGCATATCAACAGAGAACTGCCAGATGTGCAGGCTGGGTTTAGAAGAGGAGGTGGTACCAAAGACATTATAGCTATTGTTAGATGCCTTTTGCCTGAAATCAAAGATTACCAAATCAAAGATTACTGTTTCATTCACTATGCAGACATTTGACTGTGTGGATCACAACACTGTGGCTGACTCTGAGAAGAATGGGAATCCCAGAACACTTGATTGTGCTTATCCAAAACCTATATTTGAACCAGGTGGCAGTTGTGAGACAGAACAAGGAAACACTGCATGTTTCAAAATCAGGAAGGGTGTACTCCAGGGATGTGTCCTATATACCTTTTCAATCTATATGCAGAAAAGATCATCCCGGAGGCTGGGCTTTATGATGAGAAAGGTGACATCAGGATTGGAGAAAGTTTCATCAACAATCTGTGTTATGTACATGACACAACTCTGCTTGCTGAAAATGAGGAGGACCTGAATCTCTCTGCAGAAGGTCAAGGACTGCAGCTGCAATATGGATTGAAGCTTAACATCAAGAAAACAAAGATTCTCACCACTGAGCCAATTGGCAACATCATGATAATGGTGAAGATATTGAGATTGTTAACGGCTACAGTATGCTTGGCTCCATAATCAACACTCTTGGTACCAGCAGCCAGGAAATTAAAAGATGAATTGCATTGGGAGAGTCTGCTGTCAGGAACCTCTCCAGAGTATTGAAGAGCGACAATGTCAATCTGGAAACTAAGGTGTGCTTAATCAAGGCCATGTTGTTGTTATGTGCCATTGAGTCGTTTGCGACTTATAGCGACCCTATGTACAACAGCCCTAAACCCTGCTCTATCCTGTGCCAATCACATTGCCTCTGACACACCCATCCTGATTAACCCAGTCACTGAATCAATCCCCTCCTGCGCTGTCCCTCTACTCTACCCAGCATGATGTCCCTCTCCAAAGACCTGTCTCTCCTTGCAACATTTCCAAAGTATGTCAGACAAAGCCCCAGAATTTTTGCCTCCAAGAAGTAGACTGGTTTAACCCTCTCTAGGATGAATCTGTTTTCTTGGCAGTCCATGGTACATTCAATACTCTTCTCCAGCACCACAGCTCAAAGGCGTCAATTCTCCTTCTGTCCTCCCTAGTCATTGTCC
>NW_006400026.1:690807-691807 GCF_000299155.1 Elephantulus edwardii
ATCTGGTCTTCGCTCATTAGTGTTCAAGGCCTCAAACCTGTTCCTGAGATGATTCTGAAATTCAGGTGGTATGAAATCAGTCACATTTTGGCTCCTGTGGATTTGGTTTAATTTTCCTCAGATTCAGCTTGAACTTGCATATGAGTAATCGGTGGTCTGTTCCACAATCAGCATAGTTTTTGCAAATACTTGCTATGTATCAGAAAGCTGGACAATGAGTAGGGTGATAGGAAAATTGATGCCTTTGAACTGTGGTCCTGTAAATGGGTATTAAATATAGCATGAACTGTTAGGAGAACAAATAGGTTCATCCAAGAGAGTGAAACCAGGTTGCTCCTTGGAGGCAAGGACTCTGAAGCTCCATCTGACATACTTTTGGCATGTTACGAGAAGGGACCAGTCCTTGGAGAGGGAATCATGCTTGGGAGGGTGGAGGAAGAGCGCAGGAGAGGAAAACTATTTCATGGAGGCATTGAGTTAGATCATTAATTTTGATTCTTTTGTCCTTTTTAATTTGTTTGCCTATTAGTATGAAATGCCCCCTGAGGACTGCCTGAGCTGCATCCCAGAGGTTTTCATACGCCATATTTTCATTTTCATTTTCTCTGAGGAATTTTTTATTTCATTCTTTATTTATCCTTTAACTCAATCAGTTTTTTCAGGGTATCTTAAAGTCTCCTACCACTATTGTGGCGCTATCTATTTCTTCAAGTCCGTTAACTGTTCTATTTTCTATTATGTATGTTGAAGGTCTATCATTTGGTGTCTGGAAATTGACCAAGGTGCTTGTTGTTGTTGCTGTTGTTATGTGCCGTCGAATCGCTTGTGACTCATAGCGACCCTATGTACAACAGCCCTAAACTCCGCTCTGTCCTGTGCCATTCGCACTGTCTCTGACACTCCCATCCCAATTATCCCACTGAATCAATCCACCTTATAGAGGGCCTTCCTCTCCTGTGCTGTCCCTCCACCCTCCCAAGCATGATGTCCTTCTCCAAGG
>NW_006400026.1:693468-698653 GCF_000299155.1 Elephantulus edwardii
CTCATTAGTGTTCAAAGCCTCAAACCTGTTCCTGAGATGGTTCTGAAATTCAGGTGGGTTAGACTCAAAGTCATATTTTGGTTGCCTTGGATTTGGTTTAATTTTCCTCAGCTTTAGCTTGAATTTGCATATGAGTAGTTGGTGGTCTGTTCCACAAGGTGATGTCTTCTTAATCTATTTTTCCTTTAATAATTTTATAGTGACTTTTCTTATCATTTATGGTGCTTTTCTTCTTGGAATATATTTTATCAGAGATTAGTGTTGCCACTTCTGCTTTTTTGTGGCTGCCATTTTCTTGGAGTTTTTTCCCCTCAGCCTCTGATTTTTAGTCTCTCTTTGTCCTCTTGTTTTAGATGTGTCTCTTTATTTGCCATATATTGATCAGCTTTGTTTGGGAGGGGTTTTTTTGTTTTTTGGTTTTTGGGATTTTTTTGTTTGGGTGTTTTTTTTGTTTTGTTTTTTGGATTTTGTTGTTTTTGTGTTTTGTTTTTTTTTTCTGTGGTTGGTTGTTTGGGTTTTGTTGTTTTTTGTTTGGTTTTTTTTATATCCAATTTGCTACGGTTTTTCTTTTAATTAGTGCATTTAGCCCATTCACATCAAGTGTGATTATTGACAAGCCAACTTTTATTTCTGAGGTTTTGCTGTAGATTTTTCCTTGTTATTTCTATTTACTGTAATCTATCCACTTTCCTTTCGTGTCTTTGTGTGAAAGACTTCTCTTAGACTTTCTTGTAGAGTTGGTCTTGCTTTCACAAATTACTTAAGCACATGCTTTTCTGTGAATGGTTTAATTCCTCATACATATTTGACAGTCAACTTTCCTCGACACAGGGTCCTTGTCTGGCGATTGTTTTCTTTCCAACCATCAGTATATGCCATCCCATTTTCTACTTGCTCACCTTGTTTCTCCTGAAAAAAAAAATCAGAACTTACTCCAGTTGTTTCCCTTTTGTAGGTGACTTTTTGCTTTTCTTATGTTGCTTTTAGTATCCTACATTTATCTTTGATTTTTATTAATTTGAAAATGATATATTGTATTTTTTTTCTTTTTGGATCTAGTATATTTGATGTTCTCCGAGCTTCTTGAATGTTAGTATCTCTGTTCTTCATAATTCCTAGGAAGTTTTCTTGTAGAAACTCTTCCACAATTTTCTCAGTGTTTTTCCTGTTCCTCTCATGTTTTAGAATTCCAATCATGCATGTGTTATTCCTTTTGATGTCATCCTACATGACTCTAATGTTTTCTTCATTTTCTTTACGTGTTATGTCTGATTTTTCTTCTAATATGTTTCCAATGAAGTTTTTGTCTTCCAGCTCACTGACTGTTTTTCCATCTCTTCTGTTTTACATTTTTCATCCCTCCAATGTGTTGGACACTTCTGCTATTTTGCTCTTAATATTTTCAATTGCATTTTGATGCATTTCTGTTATCTCCAGTACTGTATTGGCTGTATCTTTTCTGTCTTGTGATGATTTTTAAATTCTTGTGGTTTTTTTTTTATCTATAGTTTCAGAGGTGTTTATTTTGTTTTGTTTTGTTGTTTTCCCTTCTCTCTTTTGCATTTTCTTCTCTAGTTATTTCAGTTCCTCTGTGTTGATATATTTTTTCTGGATCCCTGTCCCTGGAGTAACTAGTTTCTTAATGGCTTCCTTTTTTTTTTCTTCCATCATTTGGACCTTTTTCTGTAGCTTTTAAAATAATTCCACACCAACATATTTGTTTTGGTTTATTTCTGGTTTCCATTGTTTCCTCCATCATTTGTATCTTCTCCTCTTCATATGTAGTTCTTCATATGACTCTGTATTAATATATATTAATAGATATCTTCTGCCTTCCTGCCTCTGGGTATTCCTTTTTGTTTGCAGTGTGCTCTGCTTATTTTTGTTGTTGTTGTTGTTATATGCTGTTGAGTCGCTTGTGACTCATACAACGGCCTATGTACAAAGGCCCTGAACCCTGCTTTATCCTGTGCCAATCGCACTGCTTGTCACCGAATCAATCCACCTCATAGAGGGTCTTAGAATACTTTTTTGTTTGTTTGTTTACAATGTTTGAAGCTGCTTACTGCTTTCTTGATATTATGTGAAGTTTATCATGGTGTTAGGCTGTTTCTGTTGTGTCTATGAAAGTTGTTGACAGTTTAATGCTCCTCCTATGATCCCTAGTCATTGTCAAGCTTGCAATATGCCCAAAGTATGTGAGACAGAGCTTCAAAATCCTTCCTTCCAAAAGAACAGCTTGATTTCACCTTCTTTTTTTTTAAAATTCTACTCTGCTCTTCCTTCTTTTTTTAAATTTTTTTTTATTGGGAAAAACATACTGGGGGTACAAGGAGGTGAGGGTTGGGGGCAGAAGGCTGAGGATGGGCACGGATGCAGTTGCAGAGCTGCACAGTTTGGTCAGTGGGGGGAGCAGGTGAAGGAAATGATGAGGATCCAGTGGGGACCAGATGCTACAGAGGAATGACAAGCATTTTCCAATGGTAATTAAACCAACTAACTGTCTTATTGATTTGCGTGATTTCACGTTCTTATGACATAGTTATTTTTTTCTTGGTAGTTCGTGGTATATTTAAGAATCTTTTACAGAACCACTACTCAGAGGCATCAATTCTTTTTCTGTCATCCTTAGTAATTTTCTAGCTCTCCGATTCATTGCAAGTAATTGTGAAGACCATGTCCTGAATCAGGACCAACATAGTCTCTAGACTGACATCATTGTTCTTTAACACTTTGGAGAGGGCCTTGACAACAGATTTCCCTGATGGAATTCATTATTTGCTTTTCTGACTGCTGGTGCCAAGGGTACCAATCTGTATGTTAAGTAAATTATTCAAGAAGCTGCAATCTATGAAGACAAATGTAGGATCAGGAATGAAGAAAGACTTATCAACAACCTGTGTTGTGCACATGATACAACTTTGCTTCCTGAAAGTGATAAGAACTTGAAAAGCTATTGCAGAAGATCAGACTATATAGCCTTCAATATTAATTGTTTCTCAAAATCAAACAAATAAAAATCCCTACCACTGGATGAATAAACAACGTGACGATAGATAGAGAAAAGTGGATTTGCCAACAATTTTTCCTTACTCAGACCCACAGTCAACACTATTGGCACCAATAGTGAGGAAATCAGGAGATATATTACAATGGGCAAGTCTGCTGTCAGCGACCTCTCCAGATTACTGAATGATGTCAGTTTGAAGCCTAACACGTGCCTGACTCAGGCCAAGTTCTTTTAAATCATTTGTTCTGCTTCTAAGAGTTGGACAATAAATAAGGATGACAAAATAAGCCTTTAAGTTGTGATTCTAGAGAAAAGTACTAAATATCCCATTGATTGTCAAAAGAACAAATAGACATGTCTTGGAGAAACTACAGCCAGAGTGCTCCTTGGAGGCAAAATGACATATCTTCATCTCATATACTTTTATCATGTTGTTGAGAGGAGCTATCAATCACTATGCTTTCAATAAAAGGACATCATGCTTGGAAATATTGAGGGTCAGTAAAAGAGAGGAAGACCCTCTGGATTGACACAGTGACTGCAGCAATGGGCTCAGGAATGCCAGGATGATGAAAATAGTACAGTATAGAAAAAGGTTCCTATCTGCTGCTCATAGAGTTGCTATGAATTATACTTAATTCTGTAACACTGAACATTAACATTGAAATAGGACAATAAAGTAAATATATAGAGAAAGAAAATAAACTTTGAAAAATTCTTGTCTTATTTATTTAGTGTTGTTGTAACAGAAATACCACAAATGGGCAGGCAAGCAGCACTGTATTTTCTTACACTTTGGAAGGCCATTGTTGTTAGGTGCTATTGAGTTGAGTATGACTCATAGCAACCCTATGAACGATAGATCTGAACCCTGTCCTACAATGTGTAATCCTCACAGTCTCTGACACTTTCAAACTCGTTGCTGCAGTTACTATCTCAATCACTTGATTGATGGTCTTCCTCTCCTACTCTGTCCCCCCAGCTTCCTAAGCATGAGTCCAGCTTCCTAAGCATGAGTCTCTCTCCAAGGAATAATAACCTTTCCTAGCAACATGCCAATGGTATGTGAGATGATTAGAAGTGCAAATTCTGAAAACCCAAAATATCTGTAAATGTTCATTAAAACTAATAAAATTTAATTTAAAAAAAGAATATTCCTCACAAATTCATAAAAAAAAAAGAAGTGCAAATTCAAGTTACCAGAGGTGGGGAAAGGTTGTTTTGTTTTATTTTCTCTTTATCTATTCAGGAAGGAGGCCCTGATCTCTCCTGAGGCTCTGCTTCAGAAAATTTCCAAGTCTTTCTTCTCCCATCTTTGTTTTCTTTGCTTATTCATTTAAACTTTTTTCTATCTCAAAAAAATTTGACTTAAAACACACCCTACATCAATAGAGTATCAGGATCATAATAAGGACATTCCTTTCCAAATATATTTACAATATTATTTTTAGAAATAATATTGCATCCATAATAATCCTCTAGAGACGTGAAAAGTACTCAAGAGAGAATAAACTGGGAAGTGATGTTTAGACTTCGATAAAGAAAATATAGTTGCAGTCCACTAGGTAGTAGAGAGTTTTGATGAGCTTACCAGGCCAGAGTTTACACAGTGATGTGGGCAAGCTATGAAAACAACTTTCTGAGGCACAAGCAAACTGAGGCCAACAACAGTGTGATAGTTAATTGCATATGCCAACATGGCTAGGCTATGGTTGCCAGTAGTTTGGCCAAATATTAATTTGTCATCATACATAGTTTCATATTTTAAAATCACAGTTGGCCTTGTGCAAAGCTAGTTACTTTCTGTATACTGCAATACCAGAGGCACGTGGTTCAAATCCACCATCTGCTCTAAAGGAAAAAAAGTTGACCTTTCTCCTCTTTTGCAACTAACTCCATCTGAAAATTCACTGGGGATCAGCTATGACTGGATTCTGACTTAACCACACACAACAATATAATGTAATGACCTCACTTCTAAGGAGGTGTGATCTAATAACTTTTCATAATATAACGAATATTCAAGTGTAAGGTGTATTTTGGTAAAAGCTGTTATGCATCAGAGAGTTGGACAATGACCAAGGAAGACAGAAGGAGAATTGATGCCTTTGAGCTGTGGTGCTGGAGAAGAGTATTGAGAATACCATGGACTGCTAGGAAAACAAACAGATTCAT
>NW_006400026.1:698753-699203 GCF_000299155.1 Elephantulus edwardii
CTAGTCATTGTCCAGCTCTCTGATGCATAACAAGTGATTGCAAAGACCATGGTCTGTATCAGGAGCACCTTTGTCTCCAAAGAGACACCGTTGCTCTTGAGTATGTTAGAGAGGTCCCTAACAGCAGACTTTCTCATCGCAATACGTTTTTTCATTTCCTGGCTATTGGTGCCAAGAGTGCTGACCATGGAGCCGCGCAAACTGAAGCTGTGAACAATCTCAATCTCTTCGCCATCCATCCTGACGCTACCAATTCGTCCAGTGCTGAGAATCTTTGTCTTCTTGACATTGAGCCTCAGTCCATACTGAAGGCCGCAATCGTTGACCCTCTGCAGTAAGTGCATGAGGTCCTCCTCAGTTTCAGCGAGCAATGTTGTGTCATCTGCATAACGCAGATTGTTGATAAATCTTCCACCAGTCCTAACGCCACACGTCTCCTCATAGAGCCCA
>NW_006400026.1:701624-703067 GCF_000299155.1 Elephantulus edwardii
TAGTATAAAAGTGTTCTGCACCGTGAGATCAGAAACACACAATCGCTCAGGATGGCTGCAAGCTGAGGTAGACAGCAGTCTGTTAGGGAGCCACTCCCATTGGAATACAAAGTAGAAGAGTCCTCCTCTGCAGAAAATTGGCAAACTTTTGAGTCAGGATAGCCCAACAGCATGAGAGGAAGATCAGAGCAGCCAGTTTGACAGTGATTGACCAACATCAAAAGGCTTCAATACATCTGTGTATAGGATTAGGGAGACAGTGTAAAAGAGCAATGACTTGTGAGAGAGCACAAGCCTGCAGGGGGGATTTGATTTACTCCTGGCTGTGCTTCTGCTGTTGATGCTGCCACTCCCTGAGCCAGTGACTGGAGAAAGCAGACTGCAGCAAAATGCCAGAAAACTACATCCTGCAAGCACACAAGCCTGGAGAAGTCACATTGCTGAGTGGTAAGAAAAAGAAGGCTTTGCAATAAAAGCCTGGCCAATGAAAAGCCAAGAGGAAAGTTCCTTTCTCCTGCAGTGTCTCTCCAGTGCTTTCTACTGACAATTTTTAGCATCATGCAAAGGAAACATGATAAGGCCTCTCTGTATTTTCACAAACCACTTTGTGACATTGGAGTCAAACAGCAACAACTGTATAACCAGTAAAGTTGCAGTGAAATTGTCTATTCTGTACACTCAACTAGCCTCACCCATCTAGGACACCTATAAAACATTTTCTGGGAACATTATATAATCCCTTGGAACTAATGATGTTCAACATTAGGAAAATTATTCCTTGGTAAAGTACTCCTCATTTATGGGAAATGATTGGTTTGGTAATCATTTTATTATTTATAAATTCTCATCAGAGCTCACTTAGTGATAGTTAGCAGCCAAATATGTTGTATTTATTAACGTTTCTCTTTTCTGGGAGCTTTATCCATAGAAGCTATGGACTTAATTTATAGTAGGAAATGGAATTCTCCCTACACTAGTCCACAACAATACAGTAATAGATGTCCAATAAACAAGAAGTTAGGTTTGTTGTTTGTTTGTTTTTTTTTAATTTTCTGATACAGAAATTAAGTAGCAGTATGGAAAAGAATGAAGACATTTTACAGTTAAACAATAAGACTAAGTAGTGCATAAAACATTAATATTTCTATTTAGGCTTATTCTTTTATGCTTTCTTATCCCTTAAATAAGCAAAGCAAATACCATATTTCATGAAAAATAAAGGGACTACAATCAATCAATCAATCAATAAATAAATAAACAAACAAATAAATAAATATCATTGCTATCGTAACTCAGAATTTTAGGGGAATCAAAATGAATCAAAATGCACTATGAGTGGGGGTAAGACTGAGAAAAACTGGATGAAGTATGTTTACGGCATTGAAGTCTATGGGGGAGAGAATAGTCTAAAAGTATATTTTAGGGCATTATTTTTATCGTAGG
>NW_006400026.1:703192-708014 GCF_000299155.1 Elephantulus edwardii
AGTTTTTCTTTTGCTTTTCAAGGAGAGGAGCAAATGGGGGGGAGGGGGCAGGGGTTTGTGCGGGGAGAAGGGTGCAACAATGAATGAATGGAATTCTAAAATCTCTGTAGATGTTCATTGAAATGAAAAATAAACAACCTAAATTTAAAAAAAATGCACTATGAATATTCATAGAAGTTGTTATTCTTAGACCTATAACAGCATTAAGCATGGATTAAAATTATACCTCTCTATTTCCTCTTCTAATGTATCTCCCTACTTCATTTTTAAATCAACAGTTTTCACATATTTTTCCCCCCTTTGGGTACTTAAGGAGTACAGAAAGCTTATTTTCAAGTAGTTTTAATTAAAGTATTATCTATAAGCACTTTCCAGTGAAACTTTCATCATTAAGGAAAAAATGGATAATTTTGGAGGGAATTTAGTGCTAAATCAAATTACTTAGATGAATGCTTTAATTTTTCTCTTTTTTCTTCTACGTATTTAAAGTAACCTTAAAATATGTAGATAACTATTTCTATCAGGATGCAAAAATAGAAAAACAATGCAACTGCAGAGAAAGAACATGAATGTTATAGGTGAAAGTCCTGATATGAGCATTTTACTGAACTAAACAGTCTTTCTCCTTACCAGTGGAGATTGTTCAGCACCTACTCAGTGTTGTGGGTGATGCAAACAGTTAATACATTTGGCTAAGAGGCAAAAGTTTGGAGTGTACCCAGAGGTGCTGTGGACGAAAGTCCTACTTTCAGGAGGAATCTACTTCTGAAAAGCTCACCACTGAAAATCTTGTGCAGCAGTAGTCAATTGTAGAAGTTGTGGAGTCAGCTCCACAGGTCCTGTATCAGCTAAGTACATTCCAATCACTTCAGAAACAAAACAGGCAGGATTATTTCTCTCATAAAGTCTATATTCTGGGCGCACTGGGGAGATCCAAGATGGTGGTGGAGGCAAAGACAGCGTGGTGAGCTGCGGGAGCAGTGAACCACTTAAAGCAGGGCCATTATGGCCTCCCACAGACTTTGGCTTATTGATAATTGAACACTTAAACAGTTGATGACTGGCCCTCAGTGAAGATCAAGGCTCAACAACAGGAATTCAAGGATTCCCAAGGAGAAATGGGTAAGTCTTGTGGCTCCCAACCACCCCCTGCAGAGCTGGCCCTGCGCCTCACAGCCACTGCAGCTCCATGAGGCTTCCAAAGCCAGAACGAATGGATTCCCTCACCCAGGATGGGTGCTGGGCACTGGCCCTCCTCAAGACTGGTACAGTGAAGCCACCACACTGCTGCAAGGTGGACTTGGTCTGGAAAGAATTCTTGGAGCCAGCATGGTGGCTGTGGGGGAAGTGGGCACCCTCCAGCCACCTGCACAAGAGGGGCCGTGCACCCTCGAGCACCCATGCGGTGAGGTGGGGGGGATGCGCCCCCAATGGCCACCCATGCTCGGGGGGCATGCACCTCCCTCAGGCCTCCCACACTGGCGGGGGGATGTGCACCCCACTGGCTGGCCTGCGTAGGAGGTGGGGGATGGGATGCATGCCCGCCATCTGCAGGTTTGGGTTTCCTTGGACAGGCCAAAGAAGATGATTACCTATGCATTGGACAGGCCAAAAAAGATGATTACCTATGCAATGGATGCAGCATGCACAAGAGGAGGACCGACATCTTAAATGCACCACATATTTTGTTCTGTTGAATGCTTCTGCCAAAAGATGGTTAGACCTGGGGGGAGTCTGTTCACAATTCTCAGGTTCCCTTTATCATATATAAAGGGGGAGGGCAGTGACACCTACTTCAAAATATAGTATGACCACTTATGGGGGGTTAAAAGTGGCAGTGCTGGAATTGGAAACACTATCCCTGACCACAGAGTCCTCAGTCAGGCAAGGGGACCAGACTCGGGTAGGGGCAATTGGAGGGTGAGTATACCAGCCAGCTCCTGGGAGGAGTTGCCCTGCTCGGGATGGGCTGCCCTCGGCCCCCGGTTCGGGGCAAGCCATCGTGGCCCTCTGCCTGGGGTGGGCTTCCCTCGGCCCTCGGCTCGGGGTGAGCCGTCGCGGCCCTCAGGGTGAGCTCCTCAGTCCCCAGATTGTGCCATCTGACCCCTGGATGGGGAAGGGGAAAATAAGAATGCCTAGGGTATCCAGAGAATGTTACCTAGGCCA
This sequence comes from Elephantulus edwardii, assembly GCF_000299155.1. Classification (NCBI taxonomy): domain Eukaryota; kingdom Metazoa; phylum Chordata; class Mammalia; order Macroscelidea; family Macroscelididae; genus Elephantulus; species Elephantulus edwardii. Next base: position 705,359 of record NW_006400026.1, read on the forward strand.
CCTCTGCCACCCTCCCCCCCCCCAGTAAACCTGAAAGCAACACCCTCAAAGCCCTTCTATTTGTAACTCACAAGTTTGTTCTCTCTAGGTTTGCTCCCTTTCCTATAGGTAACCTTAACACTGAGTTTTACTCCAGAATTGACCCTGAACCCAGTGCCAGTGACAAAAAGGAAATACAACTGACAGCTAAGGAAGCAAAGGAAGATGGAGCCTCTGGGTTCAACCAGCCATCCCCACTGGACCCACCTGGGAAAACACTTTGCGGTCCAGAGGGGAGCAAATGACAGGAAAATATCTTCTAACAGAGCAAGAAGGCAAGCAGCTTTAACCCAAGACCACCAGTAAGGTGATAAAGCATCCTCCCTTCTCACCTTTATTATCTATGCCCCTGTTCAGCATGAAGAAGCCAGAGAGTCGGCATCCAATTCCCAAATCAATAAGGCAGTTGGTTTAATTAGTACTGGAAAATGCTTGTCATTCCTCTGTAGCATCTGATCCCCACTGGACCCTCATCATTTTATTCACCTGCTCCCCCCACTGACCAAACTGTGCAGCTCTGCAAATGCATCCGTGCCCATCCTCAGCCGTCTGCCCCCAACCCTCAACTCCTTGTACCCCCAATATGTTTTTCCCAATTAAAAAAAAGTCTATATTCTGGAGGAGGAATGATAATTAACATGTGCATCAGTAGTAACTAATTCTAAAGAATAATGTATATTATAAATGTAATCCAACAGCATAAAAGAAAAAAGGGAGTGTGAGTATGTGAACAAGAGCAAGGTTGTTGTTGTTGTCGTTGTGGATTGCCTTAGAGTCGAGCATGACTCATAGCAACCCTATGAACAAAAAGCCTGAAATATTTCTATAACTATCATAATTTATCAAAGATCATAGAGTTTTCAGAGGCATGTTGTTTACAAAGTGGATGCCACTCCTGATCCAAATATCTCTTAAACTGGGAGCTCCACCAAACACTGTCCACTATGGGTAACCATTATGACATTTAACACCCCAGTGGCACAAGGTTCAGCATCACAGCAACCCCAAGTCACCTTAGTACAGCAAAATGACAGAAATGTGCTGCACCACTTAGAAGAATGTTCCTCCAAAATATAATACTAACTGACTTTTAAATACCAAGGCCCTCCACACAGTCTTGTTGACTCTAAATAAGAGGCTTAAATAAAAAAAAATCAATATAGTATATTTTTGCTGTTATGTCCCATTGAGTTGCCTGCAATGTATAACGATCCTTTTTATAGCAGCTCTGAACCCTTTGTTGTCCTGAGCCAGTCTTTCTAATTCCTACACACTCCCATTGTCCCAAATACCAGTGATGTTTACCTATAATATTGAATAACAGAACTGTTGAGATATTTCCTGTTTGGGGGGAAGGCAATTATATTAGTTTCCTGTATCTGCCTTAACTAACTACTAAAAACAGATGTTTTAGCACCAAATAAATGTATTCTTTCAAATTCTGAAGACTTAAAGTCTTGCTGGTAGAGTGGATTCTGTTACTAACTAGAAGGTTCGAATTCACCAACTGCTCCCCAAAAAGAAAGGTGGAGCAGTCTACTTCTGTAAATAAATGCAAGCTTAGAAACTTAGTGAGGTAGCTCTCCTCTCTTCTACAGAGTTGCTGTGAAATGGAATCAACTTGACAGAAGTAAGTAGAAATTTCTAAGACATAATCTATTCCACATTTTTTTCTATAGTGATGACATTCCTTAATTTACATCTGCATCATACACATCTTTCTTCCATCTTTTTTTTTCTCTTTCTTCCATCTTAATGTGACAATCTTCCCTCCATACGCACCTGTAGGTCTAAATCTCCCTCCCCTTTATCTTGCAAAGACACCAGGCATTGATTTCATAACATATACTAAAGCAGTATGGCTTCATTTTAATGTAATTGCATTTTAAAAGACGGTCTTCAAATATAATCATATTCAAAATTGTAAGGGGTTATAGTTTGAACACACTTTTTAGGGGTATTAAATAATAGCAGAAGAAACAGAAAGTACAAAAAGACATAAGATGGAAATTGCATAGATTTCTGGAAATATCAAGGATTGCAGTGTTGCTGACACATACAAAGTAGTAGAGGACAGTACTAGAAATACCAAGAACGTGAAATAGGTGGAAAGGTTTCATTGGAGCTTCCAATATGCAGCAGGATAGAAAACACTACTATAAAACATGAATCCTTTCCATGGATTACAATGTGGGCTTGAGTGTATTAGATTTAATGAAGATGGCAGAGGATATGCCAAAGTTTAGTTCCATTGTTCATAGGGTCTCTATAAGCCTTAGTTAGATTGACAGGTCTAAACAATAGCGGATCACAAGAGATTTTAATGTAATGCTGAAGAATGCTTTTCCTGTGTTGAAAGACACTCAAAATACATATTGTCTGTAACAACAGACTACTACTAATGATCATGAAAATAGCATAGGACAGGGCAAGATTTCATTTTGTTGCATATGACATCACCATAAATTAAGTCTAACTCGCTGGTAATTCTTAATAATAACAGCAAGATCAAAAAAAGTTGGTTTATAGCTGACATCCAAGCAGATATATGCACACCCATGTTTATTGCAGCTTTGTTCACAATAGCAAGGAGTTGGAAACAACCTAAGTGCCCATC
>NW_006400026.1:709045-709775 GCF_000299155.1 Elephantulus edwardii
TGTGGGAGGATGTCAAAGGTATCATCCAGTAAGAGTGCAAACGGTCAAAGGTCCAAATATAGGTTTCATATAAGCACGGTCAAGGGTTCTGAGATTCCCATTTTCCTCAAAGTTAGCCACAATTTGTTGTGATCCACACACAGTCAAATGCCTTTTCATAGTCAATGAAACACAGATAGACAGTCCTCTGGTACTCTTTGCTTTCTGCCAATATCCATCTGACATTGGGAATACTGTCCTTACTATTATGACCTCTTCTAAACCCAGCTTATATTTCTGGTAGTTCTCTACCAATGCACTGTTCAAGTCTTTTCTGGATAATGTTCAGCAGAATTTTGCTAGTGTGTGATATTAGTGATATTGTTCAATAATTTCCACACTCTGTCAGGCCATCTTCTTTTTTGGAATGGGAATAAGTATGGATCTCTTCCAGTCAGTTGGCCAAGTAGTTGTCCTACAGATTTATGGACACAATTTGGTGAGCACATGGAGGGCAGCATCTGTTTTGGATCTAGAAGAGACCTGTCCTAACCTTGGAATTATCACATTGCATCAGCAATGTAAAAAGAGACAGTAAGTCATAGAACTTATCAGAAGCTCTGTGGCCATAATCTTCCCTCAGTACAACCTGCAAAAAATCTTTCTCTTGAGTTCATACATGAGATTTGAACTTACATCCTCCTAAACAAGAGATGGACAATGTAATGGGGATGTAGCACCGAAAAGGTAG
>NW_006400026.1:709875-717286 GCF_000299155.1 Elephantulus edwardii
CTCTCAGGGAGGAGTGATAGGGAATGGCAAAGGACACACTGACAAAGGAGATTAATCAGAACTGACTTTGACAAGCACTGTGGCAAATGGACAATTAAAACAGACATTCGGATGGCGGGGAAGAAGAACAAACTTGGGAGGAGGGTAGAGAGAATGGTGCAGCAATGAAGTAATGAAAACCCAAAATCCCTGTAAATGTTCATTAAAACTAATAAAATTTAATAATAATAAAAAAAAGTTGGTCTGGTGTCATGCTCTGACTCAATCTTACAGTGCTACACAGCTGAGGTGATGAATCCTAGAGAAAAAGGAATATTCTGTGAACATCTTTCTAGAACATTCTCTGGTCTCAGGACTTTGGAATTTCTGGTCCAAACAGCCCTACTCTGCTTCCATGGACCTTCCTTCAAAGGACTTTTATTGATCTCAAGCAACAATAAAGAGAGAAGACAGAGTTGTGAGAGCAGGAATAAATGTGCATAGAGTTTAGGGTTATCAGGTGAGGAGCTAAATGATCATACACTTCTCATGAAAGCACTGTCTGAACTGGTGAGAAAAGAAAGACTTCTGAGGGCGTTAGGTTTCCTGTTGTCTCCACTCTCTGTAAATACTATGTACAGGTCTGTAAAGTCTTATTTTGTAAAGTCTAGAAGTTGTTGTTGTTGCTGCTGTTGTGTGCTGTCGAGTCACCTATGACTCAGAGAAATCCTATGTACAACAACCCTAAACCCTGCTCGATCCCTTGCCAATCTTATTGTCTCTGACACACCTATCCCCATTACCCCAGTGATGGAATCAATCCATCTCATCAAGAGCCTTCCTCTCTTGCGCTCTCCCTCCACCCTCTCAAGCATGATGTCACTCTCTAAGAACTGATTCAGCCTTACAACATGTCCAAAATATGTCAGACAAAGCCTCAGAATCCTTGTCTCCAAATAACAGCCTGGTTTAACCCTCTCTAGGATGAACTTGTTTTCTTTGCAATCCATCGTACACTCAATCAATACTCTTCTCCGGCACCACAGCTCAAATGCATCAATGCTCCTTTTATCATCCCTAGTTGTTGCCCAGCTCTCTGAAGCAAAGCAAGTAATTGCAAAGACCATGGACTGTATAAGGTGCACCTTAGTCTCCAGACTGACATCATTGCTCCTCAGTACCTTGGAGAGGTCTCTGACAGCTGAGTTTCCAATGCAATTCATCTTTTAATTTTCTGGCTGCTGGTACCAAGAGCATTGATTGTAGAGCCAAGCAAACTGAAGCTGTCAATAATCTCAATCTCTTCAATATCTATCACTAAACTGCCAATCTGTCAAGTGGTGAGAATCTTTGTTTCCTTGATGTTGAGCTTCAATCCATATCGAAGGCTGCAGTTCTTGGCCCTCTTCAGCAAGCACTTCAGGTCCTCCTCAGTTTCAGCAAGCAGGGCTGTGTCATCTGCATGATGCAGATTGTTGATGAGTCTACCCCCAATTCTGATACCACACTTCACCTCATAAGAACACAGCCTCCCAGATGATCTGTTCCACATATAGAATGAAAAGATATGGAGATATGACACTTCTTTGATGCACACCATTCCCAATTTTGAAACATGCCATTTTCCTTGCTCTGTTTTGACGACTGCCTCCTGGTCCAAGTATATGTTTCACATAAGCAAAATCAAGTGTTCTGGGATTCCCATTCTTCTCAGAGTCAGGCACAGTTTGTTGTGATCCACACAGCCTTTGCATAGTCAATGAAACACAGATAGACATTCCTCTGGTACTCTCTGCTTTCACCCAAGATCCATCTGACAGTAACTATAATATCCCTAGTGCCACAGTCTCTTCTAAATCCAATCTGCACTTCAGGCAGTTCTCTGTGGATGTGCTCCTCCAGTCATTTTGGGATACTCTTCAGAAGAATCTTGCTCACATGTGTTATCAATGATACTGTTTGATAATTTCCACACTCTGTCAGATCACCGTTCCTTGGAATAGGAGCAAATATATATCTCTTCTAGTCAGTCAGCCAGGTGGTTGTCCTCCAGATATCTTGGCACAACTTGGTGAGCACATCTAGGGCAGCTGAACAATGTCAATCAGTATGCCATAAATTCCTGGGACCTTGCTTTTTGCCAATTCTTCCAGAGCAGCTAAAGTAGGAGTATATAAACATGCATCTCAATAGCAAAGGGATGTCACTGTGTGTTTCCATCAAAGAGCAATATCAGTTGTATAACACCATCATCAAACACACAACACATGTTGGATTCTAAAATTTATTATCCAGCAGAGAAAACAGACTTTGAGAAACGTGGGACTCTGTCTAAGTTATCTTATGCTGCCATACAGAGGCATCACAAGTGGATCCCCTTAATAAAGAGACATTTATTCTCCTGCTATTTAGGAGGCTGAAATTACAACTTCAGCGTGCTTCTTTTCTCTGTGGCAGTTCTGGAGGAAGCTCTGTGTTTCTATCAGCAACTAAAGATCAGGCTTTCCTTGGAGATATTCATGTCTTTTGGTATTCCCTGGAGTCAAACTGTTTCATAGTTGAAGAACCTGGTTTCAACTTAGCAATTCTTTTCTCTTTTATGAAAGAAAGAAAGTTATAGGTCACACCTTAGGGAAACACCCTTTATAGCAGATGAGGGCCATAAAAGGACTGTTGTTGTTATGTGTCATCAAGTCAACTATGACTCATAGTGATTAGATTAAGGGGTATTTTATTCCATCCTCAATTATTTTACAGTTACTTGGATTCTTAAATCACAGGGAATCATTTTATGGTATACACATTCTATCATTACACACATACATCTTTGGGATATAAAATTCAATCCATGGCAGATACACTGCAAAGGAGAAGAGATTTCTACTAAAACTGGGAAGATCAACTTGGTTTGCATGGGAATTCAGAAATAAGAGGCTGAGGGTGAATACAGCAACAGTCACATTGAGGACCAGAAGTAGTTTGTGAAGATTGAGAAATGGTCTAGGTCTGGAAAAGACTCTGACCTTGAAATAAGACAAGCCTGGAGATTTCTGAAAATTGAGGGGGAAAAACAAAAGAGCTTTCAGGGAAAGAATGTGGAGAATGAAATAAGGAGCATGCTGGCATTTAAAAGGGAAAATACAGGTTGTGACTCAATCATATAGCCCCTGTACACATCCAAGGATTCCACAGGGGGGAAAAAGGCATTAAAGAAGTTCAAAGACAAGAGTAACACTATCAAGTTTTCAATTTTTAAATGACTGTAGTGTGGAAACGATTTAGAATGAGATAGAGTCATATTTAAAACAACTATTAGAATGCTTTATGAGGTAAAAAATACTGTGACTTTGAGTGTTGGAAAAAGAAAAGGGATGGTAGTGAATTTCTCAGTACCATGTCTGGAACATAAATACTTTGTTGAACGGTTTTGCTGCTCCCAGCCACTTGACAGGAGGCCATCAATATTCCATTTTACAGTTGTGAAAATATAGCTATCAAGAGATTGAGCACATTGTCATGGTCACAAAGCTGTGGATCCAGAGGCCAGTTTCTGAAAATATGTGGTGAGACACTTGTCTGTCCATGACTTGTGCCACTGCCCACATATATGAAGGTTTGTTTGTATAAGATATGATTGATAACAGCTGTTACTTGCCAGGAATAGGTGTGTTTGATATTTGATATTGCTCTCCTATGCTTGTTTGAGGGAACTCTGCTGGTCTCGTAGTAAAGAACTGTGCTGCCAACCTGAAGGCATGCTGTTCATCCAGTACAGTAGCTTGCTGTGTGGTAGAAAGATAGACAATCTCTTCCTGTGCGATTTACTGCCTATGAAAACCTGCTGGAAGGTGCTATGGGCTGGTTCCAAAACGATGGTACACAACAACACAGCCTGTTTTGCAGATTGAAGTGTATAGCATAGAAAGCCCAGGAATACAGAGCCAGCAGAGGTGGAAAAAGTAATTCGCCCTGGCACGCCAATGCCAGTACAGTGGCTCCTAATCACTACAATACTGCCACCTGCTGTTCTAAATGGCTTCCTGGTCAAGTTCAAAATAAAAAATTTAAAAACAACAACAACAACAACAACAACCCGAAAACAAAACAGTTGTCCAAACAGAACAAACAGAATAAGGGAACACTGCAGGGTTGTTTGTTTGTTTGTTTTAAAAACACCAGAAAATGTGTGTATAATGGTTGTAACCATTTTCCATACCTATTTAATATGTATGCTGATTAAATAATCTGTACTATATGAAGAATGTGGCATCAGGATTAAAGAAAGACTCAACAGCCTGTGTTATATAGATGGAAAAATCTTGCTTGCAGAAATTAAAAAAGACTTAAAGGACTTACTGAAGATCAAGCACTACACCCTTCACTGTGGATTGCATATTAACATCAAGAAAACAAAAGGGGGAGGAGAACAAAACCTCAACAGAAAGCCATGATAGGTGAAGAAAAGATTGAACTTGTTAATGGTTTGATTGTACTTGGAACTAGAATCAGTACTTGTAGTAGCAGTCAAGAAATAGATGTCTTGCATTTGGAAAATCTACTGTCAAGGACCTCTCCAAAGTGCTGAAGAAGGTCAGCTTAAAGACTAATGAGTCCCTGATCCAAGTCATGACCTTACCAATTGCTTCTTGTTCTTGAAAGTTGAACAATAAATAAGGACATCAGAAGAAGAATCAATACCTCTGATTTGTGATACTGGCAAAGTCTAACAAATATTCCATGGACTACCAAAAGAATAAGCAAGTCTTGGAGAAAGTGTGACTAGGATACTCCCTAGAGGCAGGATGGTGAAACTTTGTCTCACATACATTAAGTATATTGTCAGGAGGGGCCAGTCCTTGAAAAAAGATACCATGTTAGGAAAATTGAAAGGTCAGAAAAAGAGAGGAAGACCTTCAACAGGATCAATTTACATAATGACTATAGCAAAAGAGTTAAGCAACTAAGATCCTGAGAATGGCACAGGATGAAGGTCAAGTTTAGATATGAGTTAAAATCAACTCAGTAACACCTAGAAACAACAGCTGTTTTAAACATAAGAAGAAAAGTGTTGAGCTGAAATTAGCATGTGTGTTTTGAAGACAGGAATGAAAACATTTCCCATGATGGAGATTGTTCACGAAACAGACCTGGAGCTTCAGGGTTATGTGTAGATAGTGAGGAAACAAATGGAGAAAGAAACCCAGCATAAAGATACTTAAAACTCTCAGACAGCACAGGGAAAGGAGAAGGTTTTATTGAACTTTGTTATTAGCGTAAGTGTGAGCAACAGACAGCTCCTTAAGTAATATGTGTCAGTTATATGTGTGTAGTTCTGTGGCTCATAAAAGCCAAAATATCCTTTATTCACTGCGGGTGGGAGTGTAAAATGGTGTAACCACTATGGAAGGCTATATGGTGCTTTCTCAGTTGCAATTAGAAAAACCATTTGACCCAGCAATTCCACTACTGGGAATATACGCTAAAGAAACCATACCCAAGCAGATATATGCCCACCCATGTTTATTGCAAAATTGTTCACAATTGCAAAGAGTTTGAAACAACCTAAGTGCCCATCAACAAATTAATGGAGAGAGAAGCTGTGGTATATTCACACAATGGAATACTGCGCTGCATTGAAAAACAAAGAACTCATGAAATACTGTGCAAAATGGGTGACCCTGTAGGACATTATGCTGAGTACAATTGCTCAGTCACAAAAGGACAAATACTGCATAGTGCCACTGTTGTAAAACTGGACTGACATTGGGGTTGGGGGGGAGACTGAGAAAGATGGGATAAATAATGTATACTGTATTGAAACAGATGAGAGAGAGAACTGTTTAAAAGGGATATGTCTTTTGGTATTACTGTCATGACAGGAGTCCAGAACGAAGCCTGAATGGACTTGGAATGGACTTGGGAGGAGGGATTGTATAACAGTGAAAGAATTTTTCTTTTACTTTTCAAAGAGAAAAGTGAACTGGGGGCGATGGGTGGTCAGGGAAAAAAGTACAACAATGAATAAATGGAAATCCAAAGTCTCTCTAAATTGTTATTAAAATTAATAAAAATAAAAAAATAAATTAAAAAGGAGAAGGGAAGCCAAAACATCATCTTAAGTCTATCCCACCTGAATTTAAAAATCACCTTAAACAAAGGTTGTTTTTGTTACTGAATGTCTTCAAGTCGAGCATGACTCATAGCGACTATGAACAAAAGGTCTGAAGCCCCTCTACAACTATTGACATTGATTAAAGTTCAGAGTTTCTGGAGGCATGTTGTTTAGGAAGTAGATACCACACACCTGTCACAGTATGTTATTATTATGTGTTGTTGAGTCACCTGCGATGTATAGTGACTCTATGTACAGAAGCTCTGAATACTTAATTGTCCTGAGCCAGTCTCACTAACTCTGACACACCAGTCCCCATTGCCCCAGATACTGTAGTAATCCGTTTCATGCGGGCTCTCCCTCTCCTGTGCTGTCTGTCCACCCTTCCAAGCATAAGGTCCTTCTCCAAAGTAAGTGAGGCTGAGTTTTGAAATCTTAGCCTCTAAGGAAAGACTTGGTTTTATCCTCTCCAAGACAGACCTTTTTGTTTTCTTGGCAATCCATGGTATGTTAAAGACTCTTCTCCAGCACCACAACTCAAAGCCCTGTATTCTTATGTAATTCTTAGTCATTGTCCAACTGTCTAAAACATAACAAGTAACTGAGAAGATCATGGCCTGAATTAGGCACACCTTTGTCTCTAGACTGATCGCTTTGCTCTTCACCACTCTGGAGAGGTACATGACAGCAGATTTTCCCAATGCAATTTGTCTTTTGATTTTCTGATTGTTGGTGTTAAGAGTGTTGATTGTGGATCTGAGCAAGCTGTAATTGCTAAAAACTTCAATCTCTTCTCCTTTTAGTATGGTGATGTCAATTGGCCCAGTGGTGAGAATTTTTGTCTTCTTGATGTTGAGCTTCAATCCATATTGAAGACTACAGCCCTTGACCTTTTGCAGCAAGAGCTTCAGGTCTTCTTCAGTTTCAGCAAGCAAAGTTGTGTCATCTCCATATGGCAGGTTGTTAATGAGCCTTGCTCCAATCACACTCCTCTTATAAAGCCCTGATCTTGAATGATCTATTCTGCATACAGATTTAAAAGTTATGGGGACAGAATGCATCTCTGATCACTCCTTTCCTAATTTTGAAACATGCAGGGCATGTCCAATATGTTGTTGTTATATGCCGTCGAGTCGTTTCCGACTCATAGCGACCCTATACACAACAGCCCTAAACCCTGCTCTATCCTGCACCACCCGCACCGCCTCTGACACACCCATCCCGATTACGCCAGTCACCGAATCAATCCATCTCATAGAGGGTCTTCCCCTCCTGCGCTGTCCCTCCACCCTCCCAAGCATGATGTCCCTCTCCAAGGAC
>NW_006400026.1:721271-739979 GCF_000299155.1 Elephantulus edwardii
GGGGGAGGGGGCAGGTGGGCAGTGAATATACTGGTTATTTCTGTAAGGAAAGTGTCTTTCATCTGGTAGGTAAAAACACTTGTCTGTCAGATATTCTCCTAACAGTGAACATCCAAATTAAGACAGAGTAGGAAAAAGGATTGGCCATCCACTTCTGAAATATAACTGGCCTTTGAAAATCCTATGTACAGCTGAGCACACTTAGACTAGACTAGCAGATATGGCAACTGAACTTGAGTCCTCAAATTCGGAAAAACAAAGGAAGAGAAACAGTTTTAAGAAGAAATTAACAATTGATAGATAAGTGGAATGTGAGAAGCATGAATGTAGGAAAACTGGATATTGTAAAGAAAGAAATGGAATGCATAAATATTGACAAATTGGGGATTAGCGAAATGAGATGGATTGGCTTGGAACATTTTTAATCCCACGATCATATGATCTATTATGCTGGAGATGAAAAGATGTGGGGAAATATGGTTGCATTTATAGTTAAAAAACCATTTCTAGATCCATCTTGAAATACAATATTGTGAGTGACAGGATAATATCCACACACATACAACAACGACCTGTTAATACCACTATCATTCAAATTTATGTGCCTCAGGTAATATCTTTTTGGTAAAAATACCAGCCAAGGTGCATCTGACCGTACCAGTGATATGCCTTGTTTCAAATTCTACTCTGGATTTGACTTCAGTTTCTTGCAGTACCTTGTACTATTTTTGTTTTCAAACAAGCCCAAAAATGTATTTCTCAAATATATTATCATAAAGCTTAATTTAAAAAAACAAAACAAATGATGCCACAGCTTCAGATGCAGTCTTATAGAGAAGTCAAATTTATGTGCCTATAACCAGAGCCAGGAGGACGAAATAGATTATTTCTATCAACTGTTGCAGTCAGAAATTGATCAGACATGGAGTCAAGATGCATTAATAATAGTGGGTGACTGGAAGGCAAAAGTTAGGAATCAGGATGAAGGGTTGGTAATCAGAAAATATGAACTTGGATGTGCAAATGAGGCTGAGGATAGAATTATTCACAATAACTGATTTATTCACAGCAAATACTTTTCATAAGAAATATAAACACAGGTTATACACATGGATTTCACCTGATGGGATGCACAAGAATCAGATTGATTACATCTGTGGAAGGAACTGTTGGAGAAGTTCAACATCAGCAGTGAAAAGGAGCCAGGCGCTGATTGTGGAACAGACCATCAACATCAACTGCTCATATTTAAGTTCAAGTTAAAACTAAAGATTAAATCATATTCACAGGAATCAAAATTTGACCTTCATTCTATCTCCCATGGGTTTAAAAACCAACTCAGGAATCGGTTTGAGGCCTTGAACACTAATGAATGAAGGTCAGATAAGCTGTGGGAAGATACCAAGAATATTATTCTTGAAGAATGCAAAAAGTCATTACAAAGAAGGAAGAAGAAGAAAAGACCAAAATGGATGTCAGAGTAGATTCTGAATATTGCATGCACTACAGTGCCAAGAATCCAAAGCAAAGGAAGAAATCAAGAAGTTAGGGAGAAGAATAGAAGATTTCAAAGGGTTTCTCAGGAAGACAAGGCAAAATATTATAATGAAATATGCAAGGAGCTGGAGTCATAAAATCAAAAGGCCCAAACTCGCTCTGCATTTCCTAAGCTGAAAGAGCTGAAGAATAAATTCAAGCCAAGAGTTGCAATGCTTAAGGATGCTATGGGCAGAATACTGATTGATTCAGGAAGCATTAAAAGAAGATGGAAGGAGTATACAGAGTTATTGTACCAAAAAAATTGACTGACACAGAATTTCAAGAAACATATGATCAAGAGGCAATGGAGGAAGCGCATGCTGCTTTGAAGGACTTGACAAAAGAAAAAACCTCAAGAATTGATGAAACACCAATTGACATATTTCAAAAAACAGATGCTGCCTTGCATGTGCTCACCAAGCATAGGTTAGAAGCATTAAATATCAATAATTAAAAAGCAGATGAGTTGTGGATGGGATCGATGAAGAGAGCAAAAGGCCACTACAAAGACAGAGGAGAAAAACAAAAAACCCAACACCAAAATAGATGACAGAACAGATTATGAAAACTGCACGAGAGTGTCTAAAAGCCAAAATAAAAGAAAAAGATGCTGAAGTAATGGAGTTGAACAGAATATTTTAAAGGGCAGCTCAAGAAGTCAAAACAAAGAATTGTATTGGAATGTTCAGAGAGCCTGAATTGGAAAATACAAAGAGAAGAACTTGCTCAGCATTTCTCAGTTTAAAAGAACTGAAAAACAAATTCAAGACTTGAGTTACAATATTAAAGACTGTTATGGGCAAAGTCTCCAGTGATACAGGAAGCACCAGAAGAAGAATGAACCCCCAACCATAAAATTAATAAGAAACAAACTAGGATTAAGCTAAGAAAGCCTAGTCTATGATATAAAGAGACTGCCAAATACAGCCAGAAATGCATAATCTCAAGAGTATAATATAGATGAATGGGATCTGCTAAAGATTAAATGTCTATGCTCATCAAAAAATTTCCCAGCAGAGTAAAATGAAACCTACTTTTCTGGCAACAAACATTTGATAATACCATCTCAGACAAGGGACTCCTAACAAAACTTTACAGAATACTCCTGGGCCTCCAGAAGAAAAAGACTGATAATCTAATTATAAAATGAGCAACAGATATGGAAAGACTTTCCACAGAGGAGGACATCTGAATGGCAAACAGATATATACATGAAGAAATGCTCAAATCAGTGGCAATAAGAGAGATGATAATTAAAACCACAATGAGATACCATCTTACCCACCAACAGTGGAAATGTTTAGCTGGGCAGCAAGTAATAAATACTAGAAAGGACATGGTGAGATAGGAACTCATATATTGTTGGTGGGATTGTAAAATGTTACAACCACTCTGGAAGGCAGTTCAGCATTTCCTCAAAAATTTGAACATAGAAATTCCTAATGACCCAACTATTCCATTGCTTGGACTATACCCTTAGAAAATGAGAACTGAGACATAAACAGAGAATGTACACCAATGTTCATAACAGTGTTATAGCAAGAACATGGAAACAGCCCAAATATCCAACCACAATGGAATGGACTGAGAAATTATGGTATATTTATTCAATGGAATACTGTGCAGCACACAGGAACAATGATCCATTTCCTAAAGAACATGTCTTTGGAAACTATGAACTTTGATAAATGTCTATAGTAATTGAAAAGCTTCAGCCTTTTGTTCATAGAGTCACTAAGCGTTGTCCTCCACTCAAAGGCAATCAACAACAACAATTCAGGAGGTACTGGAAAGGATTGTGCTAAATTAATTAACTCAGTTTTATAAGGACAAATACTATATAAAACCATTATTGTAGAATGAGTATAAGGATCAAAGCGGGGGAGCAGAGGCATGAAGGTGGGCTGGGGAGCATGGATAAGGGAGGGAGTGCTTAATCATAGGGTCACAAAATTTGATGGGTGGAGGAAGGAATGCATAAAAGAAAGGAGAACTATCCAGTGTGAAAAACAATGTATACGAACCTTGTAAGTAAACCATATAAAATAAAAATAAAGAAATAAAAATGAAACTTAAAAACAAACAAGCAAAAAGCAGGAGATGTGAGAATACACAGAGTTACTGCACCAAAAAGATTTGGCTGACACTGAAAAATGTCAAGAAGTACCATATGACAATGGTAATGAAAGAAGTTCAAGCTGCACTGAGGGCATTGGCAAAAAAAGAAGGATCCAAGAATTTATGGGATATCAACTGATATGTTTAAACTAACAGATGCAGCACTGCACTTGCTCACCAGTCTATGCCAGGAAATCTAGAGGAAGCTGCCTGACTGAAAGAGATCCATATTTGTTCCCATTCCTACTAAGAAAGGTGATCCAACAGAATGTAAAACTTAAGACATAACAGTATTACTATCACATGGGAAAAAATAATGCTGAAAATAATTCAAAAACAGCTAGAACAGTACACAGGGAACTTCCAGAGCTCAGGCTGGATTTAAAAGAGACTGTGGCAACCAAGGATATCATTGCTGATGTAAGGTAAATCCTGGTTCAAAGTAAAGAATACAAGAAGAATGTCTATTTGTGCTTTATTTAGTATGCAAGGACATTTGACTATGTAAAGTATAACAAATTATGGCTAACATTGAGAAGAATGGGAATCCCAGAACATTTAATTGTGTTCACGTGAAATCTTTACCTAGACCAACAGGCTGCTGTGCCAAAGAAGTAAGGGAATACTGCATGGTTTAAAATTAAGAAAGGTGTGTGTTAGGGGTGTATCCTCTCTCCATATGTATTCTATCTATATACTGAGAAAATTATTTATGGAATTGGACCCTATGAGGAAGAATAAAGCATCAGGATTGAGGAACACGCATCAATAACTTGCATTTTGCATATGACTCAGCCTTGCTTTCCAAAATTGAGGAAAATTTGAAGTTCTTGCTGCAGAAAATCAGAGATTACAGCCTTTAATATAGATTGTATGTTGTTATTTTTATGTGCCGTCGAGTAACTTGCAACTCATAGCGACCCTATGTACCAACAGCCCTAAACCGTGCTCTGTCCTGTGCCAATCTTACCGTCTCCAACATACCCACCCCGATTACCCGTCACTGAATCAATCCTCCTCATAGAGGGTCTTCCTCTCCTGCTCTGTCCCTCCACCTGCCCAAGTATGATATTCCTCACCAAGGACCTGTCCCTCCTTGGAACTTTGTCAAAGTATGTTGAAGCCTCAGAATCCTTGCCTCCAAAGGAGCAGCCAAGTTTAATCCTCTCCAGTGTTCATTCTCTTCTCAGTCCATGGTACATTCAATATTCTTCTCCAACACAGTTCAATGCATCCATTCTCCTTCTATCCTCCCTTGTCATTGTCCAACTCTCTGATGCATAGCAAGTGATTGCAAAGATCATAGCCTGTGTCAGGCACAACTTAGTCTCCAGAGTAACACCATTGCATTCAATACTTTGGAGAGATCTCTAACAGCAGACTTTCCCATGGCAGCACGTCTTTTAATTTCCTGGCTACTGATGCCAAAAGTGTAGACAGTGGAGCAAAGCAAACTAAAGCTGTGAACAATCTCAATCTCTTCGCCATCCATCCTGCTCCTGCCAATTGACCCAAGGTGAGAATTTTTTTCTTGATATTGAGCCTCAATTCATAGTGAAGGCTGCAGTCCTTGACCTTCTGTAACAAGCACTTCAGGTCCTCCTCAGTTTCAGCAAGCAGGGTTCTGTCATCTGCATAAAACATATTGTTGATGAATCTTCCATCAATCCTGATGCCACACTTCTCCTCATACAGCCCAGACTCCCAGATAATCTGTTTTCTTCATATAGGTTGAAAAGATATGGAGATAAGACACATCCCTGGTGTACATCCTTCCCAATTTTGAACCATGCCATGTTTTTTTTTGCTCTGTTCTGATGACTGCATCCTGGTCCAATATCAGTGTAATAAAAGTCTTCATCACTGGACCAATAGGTAATGGCGTGATAGATTAAGAAAAGGTTGAAATTATCAATGATTCAATCTTATTTGGATTCACAATCAACACCCTTGGTACCAGCAGTCAACAGTTCAGTAGATACTTTGCAATACGAAAGTTTCCTGCCAGAGACCTCACAAAATTAATGAGGAGCAATGATGTCAGTTTGGAAAGTAAAGTCCACCTTATTCAGGCTATAGTCTTTTCAATCACTTGCCATGCATCTGAGAGTTGTACAATGAATAAGAATGGAAAAAAAAAACCCAACTCTGATGCCTTTGACCCTAGTTTGGAGAACACTGACTATTCTATGAACTGCCATATTGTTGTTTTTGTTAAGTGCCATCAAGTTGCAGGCGACTCATAGTGACCCTATGAAGGAGAGTCCTCAATGCTTGGGTGCCTTTCATCCTCGCTCCAGGTTCATAGGTTTTCCGGAGGCAAGCTATTATGGAAGTGGATGCTTCTTCCAAGCTTGTTTTAATCGGGGAGCTCCACCCCACTCTCTGTCCATATTGGGACATTAACGCATTTGACACATCAGTGTCACAGCAACCAAAAGTGACCACGGTAAGGCAACTTGTACGCCAGGGCTATACGACCTAGAGGAATGTCTGAACAAAAACAATGAAAGACAGGCCATAGGGCCACAGATTAAAAATCACCCACCTTTGGCTTAGTAGCATCACTTTCTGTCCACTGGGCCAGCTGCTCTCTGTCTCTAATGAACTGCCACAGGGGGGAAAAAACCAAAAACAACAGGTATGTCTTGGACAAAGTCAACCAGCGTACACCTTGGATCAAAGAAGTTGAACTTTGTCTCGTATGCTTTGGACATGAGATTGTACAGAACTTTAGTTTGCTTGGCTCCAGGAAATTAAAAGGCACATTGCCATGGGAAAGTCTGCTGTTAGGGACCTCTCCAAAGTACTGAAGAACAATGGTGTCTCTCTGGAGACTAAGGTGCGTATGATACAGGCTATGGTCTTCGCAATCACTTGTTATGCATCATAGAGTTGGACAATGACCAAGGAGGATAGAAGGAGAATTGATGCCTTTGAGCTGTGGTGCTGGAGAAGAGTATTGAGAATACCATGGACTGCTAGGAAAACAAACAGATTCGTCCTGGAAAGGGTTAAACCGGGCGGCTCCTTGGAGGCAAGGATTCTGAGGCTCCATCTAACATACTTTGGACATCTTGTGAGGAGAGACCGGTCCTTAGAGAGGAACATCATGCTTGGGAGGGTGGAGGGACAGCGCAGGAGAGGAAGGCCCTCTATGAGGTGGATTGATTCAGTGACTGGGATAATTGGGATGGGAGTGTCAGAGACAGTGCGATTGGCACAGGACAGAGCGGAGTTTAGGGCTGTTGTACATAGGGTTGCTATGAGTCGCAAGCGACTCGATGGCACATAATAACAACAATATGTTCAATCCATATGCAGAACAGATTATGCAGGAGGTTGAGCTCCGTGAGGAAAACTGGGGCAACAGGATTGGATGAAGACTCATCAATAATCTGCACCATGCAGATGACACAATCCTGCTTGCTGAAACTGAGGAGACCCCAAAGCACTTGTTGCAGAGAGCCAAAGACTGACCTTTAATATGGATTGAAGCTCAATATCAAGAAAATATATATTCTCATCACTGGGCCAATTGACAGCATCATGATAAATGATGAAGAGATTGAGATTGTTAATAGCTTTAGTTTTTTTGGTTCCACAGTCAACACTCTTGGTACCAGCAGCCAGAAAATTAAAAGACAAACTGCATTAGGAAAGTCTGCTCTCAGAGACCTCTCTAAATTACCGAATAGTAACGATGCCAGTCTGGAGACCAAGGTGTGCCTGATCCAGACCATAGTCTTTGCAATTACTTGCTATGCATCAGAAAACTGGACAATGAGTAGGGTTAATAAAAGGAGGATTGATGCCTTTGAGCTGTGGTACTGGAGAAGAGTATTGAATATACCATGGATTGCTAGGAGAATGAGGAGGTTCAGCCTAGAGAGGGTGAGACAAGGCTGCTCCTTGGAGGCAAAGATTCTGAAACTTCATCTGACATACTTTAGACATGTTGCAAGGAGGGATTAGTTCTTGGAGAGGGATTTAATGCTTGGGAGGGTGGAGGGACAACACAAGAGATGAAGACCTAGATCAGATGACTCAGTGTCTGAGGTACTGGGGTTAGGTATGTCAGAGAAAATAAGATTGGCACAGGATAGAGCAGAGTTTAAGATTGTTGTACATAGGGTTGCTATGAGTAACAGGTTACTCAACACCACATAAAAACAGCAACAACATTCCCTGCAGAGGAATATCACACTTTGAAAGGTGAAGAGTCAATAAAAGAGAGGAAGATGCTAAACCAGATGGATTGACACAGTGACTACAGCAATGGGTTCAGAGTTGATAAAGATGACACAGAATAAGATAAAGTGCATATCTGTTGCTCTTAAGGTTGCTAAGAGTCCTACTCAACTGAAAGCACCTAACCACAACAAGTCCTGCAGACAAGATAGTGGCTTATCTTTCACATTATCAGTTGGACTTTATGAGCCTAAACACTTAGATTAAGCCTATAAGAGAAACTCCAAATCTCAGTGGTTTGACCCCTCAAACTCAATACTGTCAAATCAGAACCTATTCATATTTGATCCTTAAGAGGTTTTTTCTTAAGATTGTCTTCTCATTTACTTGCTATACATCAGAAAGCAGGGCAATGACTAAGGATGATAGAAAAAAATCAATGCCTATGAATTGTGGTGCTGGAGAAGAGTATTGAACATATCACACACTACTAAGAGAACAGTTATGTCCTGGAGAGGGTAAAATCAAACTTTTTCTTGATGGCAAGAATTTTGAAGCTCTTTTTCACATACTTTTGGTACATTTTCAGGAAGGTCCATTCCTTGGAAAAGAACAACATGCAGAGGGACAGCCCAAGAGAGGAAGACCCTGGATGAGATGGATTGTCTCAGTAACTGGGCTAATGAGGGTGGGTGTGGCCTAGGATAGTGCAGGGTTCAGAGCTATTGTACATAGGGTGGCTCTGCATCGCAGGCTACTCAATGGCAAATAACACCAACAGATTGCAATATGCAAAATAGGGCAAGGTTCAGATCTGTTGCTGCTATGGTAGCTATATGTAATAATTGACCTAACAGCAACTAACAATAATGAATTGCATGGGAGGAGATTGCCAATCTTTCTAAAGGAGTGCTTATTATTTTTTTTTCCCCCTCTCAACTCATCCAATGCATTTCACATGAGAATTTGCAAAGTGGTTTAGGGATCTGAGTTCTTTCTATATTAGTCCCACCTTCAAAATATAGCCTACTATAGAGAATAAGAATGATCAATAGTGAGATGTTTTATAGATCAGGCAATTAAGCAGTAGTAAGAGACATAATCATCCAATTGCTGTCTTGACAACTCCGATTTATGACTCCATGTGCATCAGGACAGGACTGTGCTCCACGGAGTTTGCAATGAAATACTAGCCATTGCAAACTCTACGGAGCACAGTTCTGTCCTAACACAATTTTGACCATCCAGTAACTCCAGTCAGAGATATGCATAGCCTTATCTATTGAAAGATATTAAGAAATGTGGTTTATCTATGTATCCAAAAAAATGTATCATCGATCACCAGTTGACCTGGATACTCTCTTGAGGCACCTGACCATTCTTCTTTTCATGCATAGAACACTCAGATCCTTCCCTAGGGAGGCAGGCAGCATAAAGTTCCAACCTGTCACTACATCCAATTCAGAAGGCTAATATTTCCAGGCAATTCCACTCCATCTGGTCTGTGTGTGCCTCCTCTGGGTACTGCAACTAGCAACTAAAAACACTAGTGATTGTTCCATCCCATGCATGCAGTATATAATAATAGGATAATTATAATAAACACAAACATTTATAAAGACTGGAATGTACCACTAATGTGCACACTAATGGATAATGCTTGAATCCTGCAGAGCACGGTCAAACTTCTCTACCCTCAACAGGGGAACAATCCTTTATCAGACATTGGTTCTATTCTTTGGAGGAACCCTAAGGTCTGATTTTCCTTATAGACACCCTGTTCCTTGTTCATTATCTTTTGTTATCTGAACCAAATGTTAGAGAGTATTCTTCCATAGAATTATCACAGTTTTGGAATCCCACTCTTTGCTTATGGCTCAAGCATCCACATGTATTTAGGATTGTGCTTATAGTTTTTTAACAACAAAATTTGTTCAAAAAGTTAGAGGATTTCAGATGTATTTTTTTATAGATAGTTCCATATGGGAATAATGACAGTCATAAATGTTTATTTTCAGTTTTCTCACTCTCACAGTCATATTAGTTTAATATTAGGAAAATAAATCCTCAACTTCCTTGTTGCCATAAGGTTAGGACAAATGTGACTTTGTAGCACAAAGATTTTCTTTTTGACATCCTATTCACTAAGAGTGGATTATGGAATCAGTTAGCATTATCCAAATCTTTAAGGACCCATATTTCTCAACTTCTTGATTGAAATTAGTGAGTTTCAACTAACTTTTTTTTCTTTTAATAGTAGGCCAACACAGCCAGTTGTAGCAAACACATTAGCACATTTTTATATTTTCCAAAACACTTTCACTGGAACCGCTGAATCATTGCCTCCAAAGATACTGCAGGTGATAATTACACTAATTATTTCCACTGTAAAACATAAATTGCAATCTTCCTTGCCACCTACCAACTGACTTAATGTCAGATGCCAGACAGAGATTACAATGCTAGTAATGTGAATAAGCTAAACAGTATCTTTGAGTTGTTGTTGTTGTTGCTAAATGCCATGGAGTTGACTAAGTCTCATAGCAACCCTATGAAAAACAGATCTGAACCTTGTGTTATTCTACACCATCCTTACCATCTCTGCTATGCTAAGTCCGTTATTATAGTTACATGCAAATAAGGTATATAGACCTCTAAAAAGCACATTGGTCAGGTTTTGCATCCCAGAAGGCTTAAATTCAGCAGATACAGAGGTTAAATATATATATATATATATATGAATTATTTCACTCCTATCAAGAAACAAAAAGCTAAGAGTGCAGTATCTCCTTCTGAGCCAGAAATTCCTGCACAAGATGGATTGGGAAAGAGCAGCAACAGCATCAGCAGAAAAATAGAAATGATGGAGAAACAGAGATTGACATGAGAGAGACCTGAACTGGATCTATCATGTCACAGGACCAGAGCTGACTTCATCTAAGCTTACTTATTTTCAACAACAAAAACAACATAAAATAACTAAAACTATATCATAAAGAAAGAGGAAGAATTTGTTTTAGTTAGGATTTCTAGAGAAATAGAACCAGCAAGATTAGATAGACTGTAAGATAGACCCACAGACATGTATGTATATAAACAGAGTGTTAAGAAATGACTCACAAAATTGTGGGGGCTGGCAAGTGTAAAGTATGTAGTTCAGATTATAGAAAATTCCAGCAAGTTCAGATCAAAACTTGCTAAGTCAGGGAAAATCCATCACCAAAAACAGTGACATTGAGTTGATTATAACTCATAAAATAAGGTAGAACGATGTAGAACTGCCATGAAGGATTTTCAAGGTTCTAAATCTTCATGAGGTTTTGAGGATGACCAAGGATAGGACAGGGTTCAAATCTTTGCTCATAGGGTTGCTATAGGGTGTACTCGATTTGATGGCAAATAACAAAAACAATAATAACAAATATGTACAGAAGCTGTCTTACCTTTCTCCCTTAGAGTGGCAGGTGATTTGAATGATCAACTTTTTGTTTACCTCCAAAGTTCTTTATACATCAGGTAACATCTTGGAAATTATGGCATT
The DNA here is from genome assembly GCF_000299155.1 of Elephantulus edwardii. Taxonomy (NCBI): domain Eukaryota; kingdom Metazoa; phylum Chordata; class Mammalia; order Macroscelidea; family Macroscelididae; genus Elephantulus; species Elephantulus edwardii. The sequence goes on from NW_006400026.1 coordinate 732,661, forward strand.
TTGTTTGTAACAAAAGTATTGGGGGTTTTTGTTGTTGTTATTATTGGGTTTTTGTTTACATTTTTTTTTTAAATTGGAATGGATATTCCCAAGGTAAATTGGCTTTTCATTTAAAATTAATGCACATTTTGCTTTCTAACATTACTTACACTATCCACAGTATAGGGGCACTCTTCTCACTTCTTCCTTTTGATTGTCATTTCACTCAGTAATTTTATACTATCCTCTGTCTTCTGTATTTTGTCTTTGAGCAAATTCTACACTTTGAGCCTTATCTGGTTGACTATTCTTTTTTCCCCTCAATTTTATTTTATTAATTTTAATGAACATTTACAGAGATATTGGAATTCCATCATTCATTGTTGCACTTTTCTCCCTGCCAAGTCTTCCCCCCCACCTCCAGTTTGCTCCTCTCTTTGAAAAGCAAAAGAAAAATTCCTTCTTTGGTACACAATCCCTCTGCACCCCTCCCACAGCCCCGAGTACACTCCATTATGCAACCTTAATTCTGAACTCTTTTGATAACCATAATAGTACTCATATAGTACTGATAGTGTATATGTGCCCTTCAGGGCAAGGTTAGAAATTAGTACATTGAGAAATCTTGCCTATGTTTACACATCAGTGAAATGCATATTTGTTATTCATAGACAAACAATTCTTGAGTGTTTATTAAATGTTCAGTATACATTTAGGAAGTGAGAATGCTATGATAAGGACATTGTTTTAGTCAGTTCTTAGCTTATTTACCCTCTAGGTAGCTCTGGTGGCTTAGTGATAAGGAGTTGCACTGCCAACCCAAAGGTATATATTCTTCAAATCCACCAACTACTACTATAGACAAAGTTGGGCAACCTCCTCCCAGAGGCAATTTACTGCCTCTGATAACCCACTGGAGAGTCAGAAAAAGAGAAATATATAAGCCATTTACTGTCAAGTTAACTCTGAGTCATACTGATCCATATATGTTACAGAGTAAAGTTAATAACTGGGATTTTAGTGAATGGTTTGGGGGAAGAAGATACTGGATATTTCTTCTGAAGTGTCTCTGAGTCGTCTTGAGCCATTAATTGTCTGTTAGTAGTTTGTTGTTATTATTTTGTGTCATCGAGTCAATTACAATTCAGATTGGAAACTTGTGTCATCCTCACCATCTCTAACATGTTTGACTTGCTAACAGCAGAGCATATTAATTGTATGTGACACCCCTGTTGTTGTTGTGTGCCATCAAGTCAGAATCAACCCATAGCTGATCCAGTAGTAGGTTTTCAGAAGCAGTAAATCATATAGGAGAAAATGGTCATCTTTTTCCCTCAGAGAAGCTGGTGGACTTGAACCACATAGCTTTGTATTGGTGGTGCAATTCTTTACCACTAAGCTACCATCATTCTATCTGACAGCCCAAACATGTTGTTAAATAGGATATCTTTAAGCATAAATAAGAAGGCTTTCCCATCACTTTTCATACAGCATCACTTCTAAAAAGTGATCACAAAAAGCCACCTAACTTCCTAGAAGCCAGGATTCCATTTCCAGGGATGGAAAAGCAGAAAGCTAAGGGGCTCACTTTTTGTTTTCCTTTTTCTCTGATTTTTCTGATTTATTCCAAGCCTTGGGCACAAAGCAGTCTTCCACACTGTTTTAACCATAATTTTTTACCTAAGAAAGAAATGTTCATTGTGTGTTCTGAATATTAATACAATAGAGAGGGTGCATTTCTTTTTCATTCATGATAGTGACTATAACAAAACATAGGATTCAGTTTCACTGAAAGCTTTAATTAGAACATTATTTGTGATGAATCCAAGACCCCACAGGCAAATGCATAAAAAGAAAACTAGTTGCAGATCTTATAATAAAGAACTAGCAATAGCAACAACAATTAAAAACGGGTATCAATTTTAATTTTTCAGGTGTGTGTTGATGAGTAGAGTTAGAACTGTTTAATTGCAAATCTCTCAAAGAAAGGAACATGCCATGTTAATTAAATTCACTGATGTTAGAAAATGTGGAGGTGGATTAATCACTTCCAATGGCAAAACCATTTTCTTTAAAAGCCAGTTTTATAAATCAGAGCTAGGTTCACCAAAAGAGAAACCTGTTCCTGAAGAAAAGGTACACATGAACACGTGTGGGCACATACACACACACACACACACACAATGCCTAACTCCTTCCAGTACACAGGTCGTAGGACACACCTTTTAAAAGTTCTTTTTAGAGAATACAGATCCAGAACTGAGAAAAACAATACCCTTCACAATAGCTAATCACAAGATTAAATACTTGGGAATGAATTTAACCAGAAGCACAAAGGATCTATTCAAAGAAAATTACAAAACATTATAACAAGGAACAAAAAGAGACCTTGAGAAGTGGAAAAATATACCTTGCTCATGGATAGGAAGACTCAATATTGTGAAAATGGCAATACTACCAAAGGCAATTTAGATGTTTAATGCAATCCAAATATAATTACCAATCCCATTCTTTAACGAGATGGAAAATGCAATTTCCAGTTTTGTTTGGAATGGAAAGAAGCCCCAAATAAGCAAAACACTCCTTAAAAATAGAAGAAAGGTAGGAGGTATCTCACTCCCTGATTTCAAATCCTACTAAACTACTGGGGTGGTAAAGACAGCATGGTATTGGTACAATGACAGATACACACATCAGTGTAACAGAATTGAGACTCTGGAGATCAGCCCATCTATCTATGGTCAACTGATTTTTGACAAGGAAATGAAATCAGTTAAGTGGGGAAACGACAGCCTTTTTAACAAATGGTATTGGCAAAATTGGAAAAGTATCTACAAAAGACTCAAGCCAAGATCCAAACCTCACTCCATATACAAAAACCAACTCAAGGTGGATCAATGGACCTAGGACTTAAACTAAGAACTATAAACTTCATTACAGAAAAGATAGGAACAACACCGGAAGTCCTAATCCACAACATAAACAGTTTTCCAAGTATCCTGAAAAACCTACAACCAGGAAAAGATAAAGTAGATGAATGGGTCTTCTAAGAATCAAATCCCTATGCATATCCAAAAACGTTTCCAACAGGGTAAAAAGGGAAGCCACTGACTGGGAAAAAGTATTTGGTAATAACATCTCAGATAAGGGACTTATATCCAGAATTTATGAAATGTTTGAGCACCACAACAAGATAAAGGTAAGTAATCCAGTAAAAAAAAAATGGGCACAGGATATGAACAGGCACTTCACTGAAGACGACATTCAGATGACTAACAAGCAAATGAAGAAATGTTCAAAATCCCTAGCTCTAAGAGAGATGTGCTTCAGGTCCTCCTCAGTTTCAGCATGCACGGTTATGTCATCTGCATAATGCAGATTGTTGACAGAACTTCCACCAATCCTGACACCACATTTCTCCTCATAGAGCCCAGCCTCCTGGATAATCTGTTCTGCATACAGATTGAAAAGTTATGGGGACAGGACACTTCCCTGGCATATGCCTTTCCCAATTTTGAACCATGCAGTGTTTCCTTGCTCCATTTCGACGACTGCCTCTTGGTCCAAGAATAGGTTTCGCCTTAGCACGATCAAGTTTTCTGGGATTCCCATTCTTCTCAGAGTCAGCCACAGTTTGCTATGATCAACACAGTCAAACACCTTTGCATAATCAATGAAACACATATAGACATTCCTTTGGTCCTCCCTGCTTTCAGCCAAGATCCATCTAACATTAGCTACAACATTCCTAGTACCACGACCCCTTCTAAACCCAGCCTGGACTTCTGGCAGTTCTCTGCTGATGTACTGTTCCAGTCGTTTTTGGATAATCTTCAGTAGAATCTTGCTTGCATGTGAAATCAATGATTTTGTTCTATAGTTTCCACACTCTGTTGGGTCACCCTTCTTTGGGATGGGAAAAAATATCGATCTCTTCCAGTCAGTTGGCCAAGTGGTTGCTCTCCAGATTTCCTGGTGAGCACGTCCAGGGCAGCATCTGTTAGCTGAAATATGCCAATTGGTATACCATCTATTTCTGGGACCTTATTTTTTGCTGTTTCCTTCAAAGCAGCCTGAACTTCTTCCTTCATCACCATAGGCTCTTGCTCATATGTTGTTTCATTAAAGTTTTCTGTGTCTGCCAATTTGATACAGTGACTCAGTATATTCTTTCCATCTTCTTTTAATACTTCCTGGATCATTTAATAGTCTACCTAAAGCATCCTTGTTTATAGCAACTCAAGATTTGAATTTGTTCTTCAGTTCTTTGAGCTTAAGAAATGCTGATCGTGTTCAGCCTATTTCATTTTCTGACTCCAACTCCTTGCACATTTCATTGTAATATTTTACTTTGTCATCCCACGCTGTTGTTAAAATACTCAACTACCATCTAAGAGGTTCAAGGTTGGAGTTCATGCAGAAGTATCTCAAGAGAGAGGCCTGCTTATCTACTTTCAAAATATCAGCCCCCCCAAAAAAAAAAAATATCAGCCCCTAGAAACCCAATAGAGAGCCTCTGTGCTCTGACTCACAGGGCCTTACAGTGTGTTGGCTCTTACTCAGAGGCAATTGAAACAGTCTATTCAGTAGGCAAGGTTCAAAATTTATCTTTTGTCACTTCTACAAAAGATGTACATGTATTTTTTCCCTACAAGTACAGTGGAAGCATGCACCACCATTTTAATTTCACTTCCTCACCTTTACACCTTAGTCTCCAGAGACACATCATTGGTCTTCAGTAAGTTGTGTCTGGCACAGGCCATGGTCTTTGCAATCACTTGTTATGCGTCAGAGAGCTGGACAATGACCAGGGATGATAGGAGAATTGATGCTTTTGAGTTTTGGTGTTGGAGAAGAGTGTTGAGGGTACCATAGACTGCTAAGAAAACAAACAGATTCATCCTAGAGAGGTTTAAACCGGGATGCTCCGTGGAGGCAAGGATTCTGAGGCTTCGTCTGACATACTTTGGTCATGTCGTAAGGAGAGACCTGTCCTTGGAGAAGGACATCATGCTTGGGAAGGTGAAGGGCAGGCACAGGAGTGGAAGGCCCTTTGGGAGGAGGATTGATTCGGTGACTGAGTCAATCGGGATGAGTGTGTCGGAGACAATGAGATCTGCACAGGACACAGCAGAGTTTAGAACTGTTGTACATAGGGTCGCTAACATAATGGCACATAACAACAACAACAACTTTTACAAAGTCTACCAGCACTGTAGACCTTTCACTAGCTGATGACAAGGAAGGACTAAGAAGAAAGGGGACTTCTGGTATCCCTACTCCTTTATTTTCCTCTCTTTCATAATTTTGATAGAAGTGTTATCATTTTAAAATTAAATAGTTGGTTAATACTGAGAAGCAGCATGAGGTTTTTTTCTTAGCTGTTTATGTTCCTGGGAGCAAATACCTTCTTCCAGTGATCAAAGCAAGTTCTGGGTCTAAGCAGAAAGGTTAGACTCTTGGGGTATTACCACCCCTCCTCACTCAGAGGTGATACATTTCATGACACTCGCTCTGAGTCTTGCTGAAGTCCCAGAATGGTGGGTCCCTTGGAATTCTTTGTTCATGGGGAGGCTTACTAACCTATGCAGATGTAGTGTTAAGAATATATAGACACAAAAATTGTGCATATCTCTGAGCTCCAGTTGTCTAGTTGTAAAGAGTTGTGCTGCTAATACAAAGGCACATGGTTCAAATTCTCCAGCTGCTACACAAGAGAAGGATGGGCAATCTTCTCCTATGGAATAGAAGCAAATTTATCTTGGAAGAAGTGCAGTAAAAGTGCTCCTTAGAAGCAATAATGGCAATACTTTGAGCATGTTATCAGGAGAGTTTAATTGCTTGAGAAATATGTCTTATTTGGAAAAGTAAAGGTTCAGCAAAAAAAGAGAGAGAAAGAGATGTTTAAAAAGAAATACCATGACAATGATTGCAACAAAGGGCTTAAGCACAGCAGACACTGTAAGGATGGCACAGTATCAGACAGGATTACTATGAGTATGCAAGGTCAATAAGAGCTGGTATCAACTCAATGGCACTTAAAGACACTTAACAACAACAGCAGTCAATAAGAATTCCTACCAGACAGTACCATTATTCAAGTTCTCTATCTGCCCAATATGTCAAAGAACCAGGCTATTAAGTTGGAAAAGATTATATTTAAGCAACAATAATAATAAAGTATTTTTCTTATCACATAATGACAAATTGTTATAATGAGAATAAAAAACAGAGATGCCTTTTATTTTGAGTACCTGGTTGTTGCTCAAATACTAATAGAAAGGTTGACAGATCAAAACCACCCAGATGTATAGAATAAGGAAGGTGAGGCAATCTGCTCACACAGCCTTGAAAGCTCTATGCATTGGCTCTACTCTACACATTTGTAGTCATGATAAATGGTTTTGACTCAACAGCAACTAACAGTGACCCTTTACTTAGTTTTCACTGAATGTCTCTTCATTACTAAAATTTGCATTGAAGAAATGTTGTCCATCAATTTGCCTTACAGCATTGTTAAATAAAAATACTTCATCCATCACATAAGTGGATGCCTCTTCTGCAAAAACGTTGAAACAGGACGGATCTACTTGTGTAAGAATAAATACAGTTTGAAAAATCAGGAGACAAAACTCCATCCACAGAATTATTTCATTTTATAAAAGATCAGAAGAAAATCTTCTATCTCTTAGCAATGATTGTCTCTAGGTAGCATGTTTAGAATATAAATTTATTTCATTTCACAAATTTTTTACAAAGAGCTCTCAATTATGATAATGAGAAAGAAATGCTTCATTTTTTAAATGAGGCATAAAGCTCTCTGACAGATGCCAATTTTACTTTCTATTCTCCAGATTCAAGAGCTTGTGTTGTTCTTAGTGTGAATCACTGTAATAATAGCAGTGTTCCAAAAAATACCAGAATCCAGGCACTCTTGGAAAGCAGTGTGTGTGCATGTGTGTAAGAAAGTCAGTTGTCAGGATCTTCTCAGGGAGGAGACGTGGCAGAGAGTAGATATTTCCTGACCTTTGTTGTAGGAGAAAAACATGTCATAGCAGCTGGGAAGAGTCAAGAAAAGTAATTTCAGCGCGAGGGCGACACAGCACAAGGGCGACACATCGCGAGGGCGAGGCCACCAGACCAGGGAACGCCGCCGCCAGATGGGGGAACGCCGCCGCCAGACGGGGGAACGCCGCCGCCAGACGGGGGAACGTCGCTGCCAGACGGGGGAACGCTGCTAGAGGGACCTGGAAGAGACGCGGGAAGAACAACAGCCAGCCACCTACCGCGGAACTTCAGAGGAGCGAAGACCGTGAGACCCCAGAGGAACGAAGACTACC
>NW_006400026.1:746157-749629 GCF_000299155.1 Elephantulus edwardii
GAATAGTGCAACAATGAATGAGTGGAAGCCCAAAATCTCTGTAAATGTTTATGAAAATTAATAAAATATAATTATAGGGAAAAAAAAGAAAATAGAAACAGCTCAAATACCCATCAACAAACAAAGAGATTGAGAAATTGTGATATATTCATGCAATGGAATACCATGCAGCACTAAGAAGCAAAAATTTCATAAAATCTTACATAACATGGAAGTCTAGAAAACATTGTGCTGAGTGAAATAACTCAGTTTTACAAGGAAAAGACTGTTGTTATAAAAATGTAAGGATAACTAATAAAAAGTGTATAAATGTCCAAAAGGGGGAAGGGAATGTGGGAATGAGATGGATAATAGGGAAGGGAGAAAATAACTAGAATGACAGAGGTTAGTGGCCAGATGGAAGTGTGTGAAGGAATATCAGAGTCAATGAGAACTTAAAAAGATGGGGTAATAATAGGCATAAAACAACAATAATTATATAGAATGCAATGTATACAAATGATTAAATAAACATAATGTAAATGGAAGATTGTCTGAAACACAATGTATATGCATTAGACACACAGTATATGAATGATTGTACACAAACCACTAAAAATAAAAAGAGAGACAAGAATAAATAGGTAACATAATAAAAGTATTGGATATAAAATACAATATAAATCCATATTTATTTGAACTTAATCTAAAATAGAATTGGTCTCTTGGGCCAGTCACCACCGAAGACAATTACCATGTTTTAGGTGAATAGTATTAAATAAAATCTACACGATTGTTAACATCTCAGTACGTAAATTCAACATGTGTCCACAAGAACTACTATAAAATACTGTCAGAGTAGCATGTTTGAAAACAGAGTAGCTTTGGGAAAAAAAAAGATTGCTGTATGTCTAAGTTAACTTTAAAGCAATGGATTTAATTTTGGGTATCTAAAGAAGGTATAGTAATTATGGTGGCACAGTGATTAATAAGTGAGTCTGCAACTGAAAGGTCAGTGATTCAAATCTAACATACTCTTTATGGGGTAAAGGTGTTGAAGTCTAAGAAACATTACAATCTTAGAGATTGGTGGGGGAATTCCTATAGGGTTATTATTAATTAGAGTCAACTCAAAGATGCTGAAAACAGGCATTAAGAGTTCAAGGTGCTGCAGATGGTTAAGTGTTAGGCACTAAGTAAAAGTTTGTCAGTTCAAACAAATCCAGAGATACCCAAGAAGAAAATCTAGAGTTCTACTACTTGTGGAAAGTCATAATCATTGAAAACCCAATGGAGCACAATTCCACTCTGGAACATGTGAGGTCACCATTAGTCAGAATTGAGTGCATGGTTAAGTAGAGACAGAGAGTTTGTATCCTTAGCCTGTGCTTTATGAAGACACCTTGGTGTTGATATGTAGCTGCTTGAAAGGAGAAAATGCTGCAGGACTAAAACTATTCGTTTTGCCCCTTTCTCTCATTTCTATGCTCAACTACGAAGACCTAAGCAGTAAAGGAAGAGAGCCTGTTTACATGTTTACAAAAGTGTCTACCATAAGGCCATCATCCCATTGCTTCCAGGGAAACCATCTTGTTTTAAATCCTTCAATTTTAAGTCAAACTCTTTTTTGCTTAATTGTTGTAAATGCATCAATATACACATGTTGTTGTAGTTATTGTTAAGTGCTATCGAGTCGCTTGCAACTCATAGCAAATCTATGTACAACAGATGTGAACTTTGCTCTATCCTGAACCAACCTTATTATTTCTGACACACCCCATTACCTCAGTCACTGAGTCAATCCATCTCATGAAGGGTCTTCCTCTCTTACTTTGTCCCTCAATCCTCCCAAACATGATGTCCCTCTCTAAGGACTAGTCTCTCCTTGCACATACCCAAAGTATGTTAGACAATGCTTCAGTATCCTTGCCTCCAAGGAGCAGCATGGTTTCACCCTTTCCAGGACAAACCTGTTTGTTCTCCTAGAAGACCATAGTGTATTCAATACTCATCTCCAGCACCATAACTCAAAGACATAAATTCCCCTTCTACCAACCCTAGTCATTGTTCAGCTTTTTGACACAAAGCAAGTAATTTGTGAAGACCATGGCCTGGATTAGGCACACCTTAATCTCCAGACTGACATCATTACTCTTCAGTATGATGGATTGGTCCCTGGCAGCAGATTTTCCCAATGCAAATTCGTCTTTTGATTTCCTGGCTGCTGGTACCAAGAGTGTTGATTGTGGAGCCAAGCAAACTGAAGCTGTTAATAATTTCAATCTCTTCATCATCTATCATGATGCTGCCAATTGGCCCAGTGGTGAGACTCTTTGTTTTCTTGATGTTGAACTTCATTCCATATTGAAGGCTGCAATCCTTGACATTCTACAGCAAGCAAATCAAATCAAATCAAAACAACAATGAGATACCATCTCACCCCAGCAGCAGTAGCAATTTTAACAGGAGAGTAAGCAATAAATGTTGGAGAGGATGTGGAGATATTGGAACTCTGATACACTGCCAGTGGGATTATAAAATGGTACAACCACTCTGGAAGACAGTTTAGCAATTAAAAAAAAATGAACATAGAAATCTCATATGACCTAGCTATTTCACTACTAGGAATATATCCCACAGAAATCATAACTGAGCTACAAAGAGAGATCTGTATTCTATTTTTAATGCTGTTTTACACTTTAAGTAAAGGTCTCTGCTTCCATGCTTCCCCTATTTCATGTAATTTTTTTTCTAATTCCTTTCACCCATTGAGTAAGAGTAGATGTTAGCTCAGTTGCAGATTCTTTACTGACAAACAATTGTCAAAAAAAAGGACAAGAATTTGCCTGAGAGATTGGAAGAGAAGAAGTAGTCTGTTTACAGACGTACACAATTTTAACTGTGTCATTACTTTGACACTGCATAGCTGGACATGGGTGGAAAGAAGTCATAAAGCTGCAAAAGGATGGACATGGAGGCACTTGAGGCCATAGAGCTGGATATGGATAGGAAAGGAAGCTATGTGATGGGTCTTCATGATTGCCGGGTTCATATGATCCCTCAATGTGGAACTACCTTGAACCACATACTATGTTTGTTTTGTTTGGGAAGGGGGAACTGTTTTTTTTTTTTTGTAGCTCCCTTCCTCACTGATCTTAATCTGTAGGAAGAAGACTGCTTTTCTCTTGCAAATATACTAAAACATAGAGGTCAACACCTGAACTTAGTCCCCAAATCACCTTTCCTCTCCTTCATTTGCATCAATAGTTTTCTCTCTTCTGGATAACTCCCATCGTCTTACATTTTACTCTTTCTCTCATTTTAAAATAACAGTTATCTTTGATTGTTTGTTTTAATTTTCATAGAATCATAATAAACAGTGATCTTATGTCTCAGTTTTAAGTACAGGAACAATTGAGCAAGGGAGGGCACAGACTCTGTTCTTTATGATGTTCTTGTTGTTGTTATGTGCTGTCGAGTCATTTGCAACTCA
>NW_006400026.1:752534-754461 GCF_000299155.1 Elephantulus edwardii
ATGTCATCAGCATAGAGGGATAATTTTACCTCCTCGTTGCCTATTTGGATACCTTTTATTCCCTTCTCTTGTCTTATTGCTATTGCCAAGCTTGTTTTAATTGTGAAGCTCCACCAAACACTATCCCCATGTGTAACCATTATTGCATTTGGGATATCAGTGCCACAGTGTTTAGCACCACAGCAAACATGATTTACCTCTGTACCGCAATGCACAGACCAGTGTTATACCACCTAGAAGAATATTTAACAAAAAACAGTTTAAGCAAGGCCTAAAGGCAGCAGATTGAGGAGTTCTAGGATTCCTATTTTTCACAATGTTAGTCACAATTTATTGTGAAGCATGCCATCAATTGCCTTTGTGTGTGTAAACAACGCTACACCCTGCTCTGTCTTATGTAAATCCCACCATTCCTATACACCTACACCGCACTACACTAGTCAGTGAATCAATCCACCTCATAGAAGGTCTTCCTCTCCTGCGCTGTCCCTCCAACCTCCCAAGCATGATGGACTTCTCCAAGGACTGGTCCTTCCTTGCAACATGTCCAAAGTATGTCAGATGAAGCTTCAGAATCCTTGCCTCCAAGGAGCAGCTTGGTTTAACCCTCTCTAGATTGAACCTGTTCATTTTCTAAGCAGTCCATAGTATATTCAATACTCTTCTCCAGCACCACAGTTCAAATGCATCAATGTTCCTTCTATCATCCCTGGTCATTGTCCAGCTCTCTGATACATAGAAAATGATTGCAAAGACCATGACCTTTATCGGGCACACCTTAGTCTCTAGAGTGACATCATTGCTCTTCTATACTCTGAAGGGATCACTAACAGCAGACGTTCCCATCACAACATGCCTTTTAAGTTCCTGGTTGCTGGTGCCAAGAGTGTTCACTGTGGAGCCAAGCAAACTAAAGCTGTTGACAATCTCAATCTCTTCACCATCCATCTTGATGTTGTCAATTGGCCCAGTAGTGAAAATGTTTGTCTTCTTGATATTGAGCCTCAGTCCATATTGAAGTCTGCAGTCCTTGACCTTCTGTAGCAAGAAATTCAGGTCCTCCTCAGTTTCAGCAAGCAGGGTTCTGTCATCTGCATAACACATATTGTTGATGAATCTTCCATCAATCCTGATGCCACACTTCTCATAGAGCCCAGCCACCTGGATAAACTGTTCTGCATGTATGTTGAAAAGGTTTGGAGATAGGACACATTCCTGGCATAAACCTTTCCCAATTTTGAACCATGCAGTGTTTTCTTGCTCTGTTCTGACAACTGCCTCCTTGTCCATTTATAGATTTTGTATTAGCATGATCAAGTGTTCTGGGATTCCCATTCTTCTCAGAGTCAGTCACAGTTTGTTGTGATCCACACAGTCAAACACATTTGCATAATCAATGACACACAGATAGACATTCTTCTGTGAAAGAAAGAGAAAGAGAGGAAAGAAAGGAAAGGAAGAAAGGAAAGATGGAAGGAAGGAAGGAAAGAAGGAAAGAAGAAAGGGAGGGAGGGAGGGAGAGAGAGAGAGAGAAAGAAAGAAAGAGAAAGACAAGCATATATTTGAATAGTGGAGATATTGGCAGGTTTTCCTTGAATATGGATATTATCCTGTTACTCACAACATTGTATTTCAAGATGAATCTGGAAATGACGCTCGTTTTTTCTCAGTTTCATTTGCAGTGTAGTAGATCATATGATTGTCTCATTCAAAACGTCCAATGCCAATCCATCTCATTTTGTCAGTGCCTAGAGTATGTCAATATTTATGCACTTCATAAAACAACTATGAGATATCATTTCACCCCAGTCAAAATAGCAAAATTTAACAGAACAGCAAGCAACAAATGCTGGCGAAGTTGTGGAGAAACTGGAACCCTGATTCACTGTTGGTGGGAGTGTAAAATGGTGCAAAACCTGTGGAAAGC
>NW_006400026.1:755565-761115 GCF_000299155.1 Elephantulus edwardii
CCCTAAACTCTGCTCTGTCCTGTGCCAATCGCACCATTTCTGACACACCCATCCTGATTACCCCAATCACTGAATCAATCCACTTCATAGGGGGCCTTCCCCTTCTGCGCTGTCCCTCTACCCTACCAAGCATGATAACAATTCAAAAATTATCAGGTCATAGACTACATAAATAATAACTAAAATTCAATTGAACCTGGAAGATTGTATTATCTGTTTAAAGAAGCAATTGCATAGAAATTAGAAATCAGAATTGCAATGCCCTGTAGTCCTTTCAGTAACAGTATCTATATGTGAATGGTGTTAAAATAAATTCCTTTACTAACTCAACACTGCACAAACTGATAAATAAGACATGGATAGAAAGCACATATATAAAAAAAGAATGATGTTGAAAACTATAATCCACTATCTTAGCCAATATAATTATCTGTGCTCTGACTGCTGGGCCTTGGATCTGCAGTGGATCTACACGGGCAATCAGTAATATAGGCAAATCACTTATGCTGTGTTTGTAGGCCCACAGGCTCCATGCATCAGTATCAAAGAACCAGCTGAGCCACTCTCTGTGCCAAACACTCCTATTTAAGACCCCATCCTTCCACACTGCCAAGGGCCTCAGTTGGGCCTACAAAAGGGTGTGTTATGCTGTGATATTTGTATACCTTATCATCTTTAGAGTTTCTTGTTAGAGGTATAATACCTGCCAGCTTATTATATTGGGGAATTATTTGCACATTGGACATCATGCTTGAAAAGGTGGATGGACAGTGGAGGAGAAGAAGGCCCTTTACCAGGTGGAATGACTACAGCAATGGGCTTGTATGTGTCAGAGATAATGAGATTGGTACAGAATAGGACAGGGTTTGGATCTATTTTTCACAGGGTCACTAAGAGTCAACAACGACTTTTACACCTTAGGTTTGTATAGGATTGCTTGTTTATAATTTCCTCTTGTACAATACTTGTCTGTCAGTCTACTGTGCTGGTGTAATTTATGAATTGCTGTGATATTGGAAACTACGCTGTTGGTGTGTCAAATACCAAAAGGGTCACACATGATGGGCAGGTTGCAGTGAATCTCCTTGATTAAGACAGACTAGGAAGAAGAATTGACCATCCGCTTCTGAAATAATGTTGTTGTTGTTGTTGTTGTTGTTAGGTGCTATCGAGTAGCATTGCAGCAGTAACTGTCAATTCACCCCTCCAAGCATAATATCCCTCTCCAAGGAATATTTTCTCCTAGCAACATGCTCAAAGTATGTGAGATAAAGCTTTATCATCTTTGCCTTCAAGGAGCAGTCGGGCTAAACTTTCTTTAAGATGTATTGTTTGTTCTTTTGGATGTTCATGGGCTGTTTGCTATTCTTTTCTGATACCACAATTCAGGGCCATCTATTTTTCTTCTGTTATCCTTAATCATTATCCAGCTCTCAGACACATAGCAAGCAAGTGAAAAGACGTCCTGACTACTGGTACCAAGGATGTTGATTGTGGATCCAAGTAAAATGAAATTATTTTTATGTCAATCTTTTCTCCATTTATCATGATGTTGCCTATCAGTTCAATGGTAAGAATTTTTGTTTTCTTGACTTTGAGATGCAATCCATATTGAAGTGTGCATTCTTTGATCTTTTTCAGAAAGTACTTCAAAACTTTGTAACTTTCAGCAATCAAGATTATGTAATTTTCAAAACACAGGTCATTGATAAATCTTCTTCTGATTCTGATGTCATGTTCTTCTTTATAGAGTCTGGGTCCTTGAAAAATTTGCTCAGCATACAGATTGAATAGGTATGGAAAGAAGATACAATCATGACCCACACCTTTAATTTTAAACTACACCTTTCTTAATTTAAAAGCTGGAATAATAGACATTTGAAGACCTATGAACAACAGAGGAACACTAATAGCTATAATATTAGAGATAGAGCCCAAAATGAAAATCATTAAAAATTACAGGTAACATCTACAAACATCCTTTAGTAATTGGAATGTGGAATGTACAAATTACAAATGTAGGAAAACTGGAAGTTTAAAAAAATAAAATGAAACCATGAATATCAACATTCTAGGCATTAGAGAAATGAGATGGCTAGGCATGGGTCACTTTGAATCAGATAATTATATGTTCTACTATGCTGGAAATGAAAAACTGAGGAAGAATGGCATTGTATTCCTAGTTAAAAAGATAATTTCAAGGTCTTTCCTAAAGTACAAAGTTGTGAGTGATAGGACACTATCCATATGCATAAAAGAAAGACCTGTTAACAATTCTACCATACAAATATACACAGAAACAACTATAGCTGAAAAAGAAAATTGAGGGTTTCCAGCAACATTTATAGTCTGAATTTGATCAAGCATGCAATCAAGATACACCAATAGTTCTTGGTGTGTGCAAGAATTGGTTTATGAATACAAAAGTCATGAACAATTAGGAACAAACCATAGTAGGAGAGTACAGTCTTGGTGAGAGACAGGCTAGAGATTGAATGATTGAACTTTGTACATTCAATGATTTATTCACAGAAATACCTTCTAAAAAAACAAACACAAAATGTTATTTTATACATTGACATCACTTGATGGGCTATACAGGAATCAAATTGACTCTCTATATCCTCTGAAAGAATTATCAGAGAAATTTAACTACAGGAGACATAACCAGAACAGGCATTGACTGTGGAAGAGACTCTCAATCACTCATGTGCAAGTTCAAATTGAAGCTGAAGAAAATTTTTTAAAGTTCACAAGAAACAAAATATAACCTTGAATATATCACCTCTCAATTAAAAACAATTTCAATAACATGTCAGAAGTACTGAACACCAGTGATCAAACACCAGAGGAGCTGTGGGATGACATTAAGGACATCATCTATGAAGAAAACAGAAGATCATTACAAAGATAGATGAGAAAGAAAAATTAAAAATGGATGTCTTAAGAAACTATGAAAATGGCATTGTAGTGCTGAGAAGTCAAAATAAAAGGGAGCGATTTCAAAGCAAAAGAACTGAAGAGAAGATTTCAAAAGATAGCTCTAAAAAGCAAAGCAAAATATTATGACAAAATGTGCAAAGAGATGAAGTCAGAGAATAAAAAGTTGAAAGAACTGTAAAGCAAATTCAAGCCTTGAGTTGCAATACTAAAAGTTGCTATGGGCACAATCTTGAAAGATCCAGGAGACATCAAAGAAGATTAAAGAGATATACGGAGCCACTGCATTAAAGAAAGAATTGGCCAACACTGAAAATTCCAGGAAGTACTATATTAAAAAGAGTCATTGGTCTCTTTATATCATAGATTAAGCCTTCAAAGCTTGATTCCAGTTTGTCTCTGATGAAATTTATGTTTTTGAACTTAACTCCCTGGTCTCTGATCCACCTTTTTATTAGACATATCTTTGTCTTTAATCCAACATCACTGCTCTTCAGCACTTTGGAAAGGTCTTTGACAGAAATGTTCCCCAGTGCAACCACCTTTTGATTTTCTGACTGCTGGTACCAACGGTTCTGATTGTGGATCCAAGTAAAATGAAATAATTGACAATTTCTATCTCTTCTCCATCTATCATAATATTGCCTGTTGGCCTTGTGGTGAGGATTTTTTTTTTAGTGAAAGTTTACAGAGACAGAGAGAGAGAGTGTGTGTGTGTGTGTGTGTGTGTGTGTGTGTGTGTGGTGTGTGTGTGTGTGTGTGTAGAAAGTCAAATGGTATCTCTACTTGCAACTTTTTGAGAAAGTGCCATACTGCCTTCCACAGTTGTTTCACTGTTTTACACTTCCACCAACAGTGAATAAGGGTTCCAACTTCTCCACAATGTCACCAGAATTTGTTGCTTGCTGTTCTGTTAAATTTTGCTATTCTGACTGGGATGAGATGATATCTCATAGTTGTCTTGATTTGCATTTCTCTTAGAGCTAGGGATTTTTAATATTTCTTCATGTGCTTGTCTGAATGTCTTCTTTGGTGAAGTGTCTGTTCATATCCTGTGCCCATTTTTTAATTGTATTGCTTACCTTTATCTTGTTGTGGTGCTCAAGTGTTTTATAAATTCTAGATATAAGTCCCTTATCTGACATGTCATTACTAAATACTTTTTCCCAGTCTGTGGTTTCCCTTTTCACCATGTTGGAGAAGTTTTTACATGTGCATAGGGATTTGATTCTTATAAGGTCCCATTCATCTATTTTATCCTCTCCTGGTTGTAGATTTTTCAAGATACTTGGAAGACTCTTTGAGTTGTAGATTAGGACTTCTAGAGTTCTTCCAAGTTTTTTTGAATGAAGTTTATAGTCCTTGGTTTTAGTCCTAGGTCCATGATCCATTTTGAGTTGGTTTTTGTATGTGCAGTGAGGTGTGGATCTTTCTTGAGTCTTCTGCAGATAGTTTTCCAGTTTTGCCAACACCATTTGTTAAAAAGGCTGTTGTTTCCCCACTTAACTGATTTAATCTCGTTGTCAAAAATCAGTTGACTATAAATAGATAGGCTGGTTTCCAGGTTCTCAATTCTATTTCATTGATCTATGTGTCTGTCCTTGTACAGTACCATATGCTGTCTAACCCGCCACAGCTGTGTAGCAGGATTTGAAATCAGAGAGTGAGATGCCTCCTACCTTTTTTCTTTTTTTTAAGGAGTACTTTGCTTATTTGGGGCCTCTTTACGTTCCAGATGTAACAGGAGATTGCCTTTTGCATCTCGTTGAAAAATGGGATTGTTATTTGTATTGACATTGCATTAAACCTGTAAATTGCCTTTGGTAGTATTGCCATTTTCACAATATTGAGTCTTCCTATCCATGAGCCAAGGATATTCTTGCACTTCTCAAAATCTCTTTATGTTTCTTGTAGTAATGTTTTATAATTTTCTTTGAATAGATCCTTTGTGCTTCTGGTTAGATTTACTTCCAAGTATTTTATTTTGTGATTCGCTATTGTGAAAGGAATTGTTTTTCTTAGCTCCGGTTCTGTATTCCCTTTGTCACTGTAGAGAAATCCAACTGATTTTGTATGTTGATATTTTATCTTGCTACTTTGCTGAATTAATCCACTGTGTCCAATAGTTTTCTGGCTGAGTCTCTAGGGTTTTCTAAGTACACTATTACATCTGCATAGAGATAATTTTACCTCGTCTTTGCCAATTTGTATACCCTTTTATTTCCTTCCCTTGTCTTATTGCTATTACTAAGACTTCCGATACAATATTAAATAAGAGAGTTGATAGTGGGCATCCTTGCCTAGTTCCTGTTCTTAAAGGGAATGCCTTTAACCTCTCTTCATTGAGAACAATGTTGACTCTTACGTTTGCATAAATACTTTTTACTATGTTGAAGAAATTCTCCTCTAATCCTATTTTTTTAAGTGTTTTAATCAGGAAAGGGTGTTGGATTTTGTCAAAGGCCTTTTCTTTTTTTTTAACATCCACTTTGGTATTTTATTTATTCTCTATATTTGTAATAATTTTTTTAAAATTTTAATTTAGTTTGTTTATTTTTCATTTCAATGAACATCTACAGAGATTTTGGAATTCCATTCATTCATTGTTGC
>NW_006400026.1:761400-764261 GCF_000299155.1 Elephantulus edwardii
ACCATATAGCATTTGTCCCTTTGTGACTGAGATACCTCACTCAGCATAATGTCCTCCAGGGTCACCCATTTTGAATAATATTGCATGAGTTCCTTGTTCTTCAATGCAGCATAGTATTCCATTGTGCGAATATACCACAGCTTCTCTACCCATTCATTTGTTGATGCAAAGGCCTTTTCTGCATCAATTGATAGGTTCTTTGCTTTGCTAAAGTGATGAGTTACATTCATTGTTTTCCTTATGTTGAACCATCCTTGCATACCTGTTATGAATCCCACTTGATCATGGTGAATTATTACTTTGATGTATCATTGAATTCTGTTGGCCAGTATATTCTTAAGGATTTTTGCATCTATGTTCATAAGACATACTGGCCTATAGTTTTCTATTTTGGTGGTGTCCTTTCCTGGCTTTAGTATCAAGGATATGTTTGCTTCATAGAATGAATCTGGGAGAATTCCATCTTTTTCTATTTTCTGAAATAGTTTATGTAGTATTGATGACAGTTCTACTCTAAATGTTTGATAAAATTCACTTGTAAAACAATCTGGTACAGGGATTTTTTTTTTGGTGGAAGTTGTTTTATTACCTTTTCAATTTCTTCTTTTGTAATGTGTCTTTTCAGATGTTCAATTTATGTTTGTGTCAGTGTAAGTAGGTTGTGAATTTCTAAGTATTTGTCAATTTTCTCTAGATTTGCATATTTGTTTGAGTATTGTTTTTCCATAATACAAATGAACGGCTAGAGAAGCTGTGGTATATTCGCACAATGGAAAAAAAAATTACATTTATTTTCTAAATAACTTACATTGATAATTGTTAAAGCATGAGTTAAGAGAAAGGCAAAAATATACCATGGCTGCTTACTGATGGCTATTTTCATTTTCTAATGTGTTAATGAAATCCCTATCTTCATCCTTTGTGGGAGAAGAGGTTGAGGAAGAGAGGCAAACAGACAAATAAATCTCTCCTTTGGTCTTAAAATAGCTCCTTTAGGAGAGCTATTTTGATATTATTTTTTCATTAAAGTATCACTTAAGTAATTTTATCCCATTGAAGAAGGTAATCAATCTATCGATGCTCTATTTGCTTTTTATCAAGTTGTTGTTAAGTGTGATTGAGTTTTAGGAAACTCATAGTGACCCTATGAATGAAAGTCCTCAGCACTTGCGTGACTTTCATCCTTTCTCCAGGTTCATAGGGTTTCTGGAGGCAAGCTATTACAGAAATGGATGCCACTCCTGCTTCTAAGCTTATTTTAATCAGGGAGCTCCACCAAACACTGTCCACCCTGGGTAACCATTAACACATTTGACACATCAGTGTCACAGTGTTCAGCTTCACAGCAACCACAGCTTACCGCTGTACAGCAAGTGGACACACCAGGGCTATATGACCTAGAAGAATAATAGATCATATTAAGTGAAACTAGCTGTTAAGTAAATAGCAAGTAAATTACATGCTCTAATAAAAGCTTCACCTGGAAAGACTACAGAACAGAAGAAATAAAATTGCAAAATAGATTTTTAATGAGCATAAGGAAATCTAAAAATACTATCTTGAGAAAGTATTACTTAAGCAAAGTTCAAACGACTCTTAAGTGGTGAGTTTCAAAGTGTGGACAACTTCTGATTATCATGAAAAACATTTTAACTGTTAATCCAATAGAATATGTTTAAAAGCTATTAAATATACTATTAAACAACCAGAGGAACAATGAAAGATTATACAAATTTTCTATTTTCCATACAGTATCATAGTGTATTTTTGGAAATTACCTTCAGCTTAATTATTAACAAGGATCTTGCAGCTGTACAACTCACACACAATAAATCTCAAACCTCAAACTCAATTAAATAAATAATTACATTGTCTACTAAACCATGCAAACTATGCACCTCCCCCTAAATCCACAGGAGGGTCAGCTATGAGTTGGTTGTGACTCAATATCAATGAGTTAAGGTAAAATTATACTAAAAAAGTAGAAATAATCCTCAATTTTTAACTACAGTGTTTCAAATTTTTTTATTGGTTTATATACAATAATTTGTTTACATTGTATTTCTTCATGTACATTGTGTTTGCTGAATTTGTTTCACACCCTCCCTCCACCCACCAAACCCTACAACCCCATGATTCCCCTCACTTCCCCACCTCCAGCTCCCCTGTCCCCTCCTCTTCCTTCTTTGGATAGCCATACATGTCTTACTGGCTGTCCGTCTGTTTGTACAATAATGGTTGCAGTATTCTTCCTTACATTCCTGAGTTAATTCTCTCAGTATAATGCTCTTTGGCCTCTCCCATGTTATATAGTATTTTTAAAAATCATTGATTCTGAGTGCTGCATAGTATTCCATCATGTGAATGTGAATGGGATTTCTCAATCCCATCATTTGTTTATGGACATTTGGGCTCTTTCCATATCTTTGCTATTGTGAATATATTTCTATGAACATCCACATACAAATCTCCATTTGTTTCTCAAGTAACTACAATAAGTTTTAAGTGTTTAAGTAAGTTCTGTTAGTCAATGTTCTCTAGAGAAATAGAAACTGCAAGACATGGGTAGGTAGGAAAATGTAGCTAGATGATGATGATGATAGGTAGATAGTTAGATAGGTAGACAGGTAGATAGATAGATAGATAGATAGATAGATAGATAGATAGATAGATAGATAGACAGACAGACACCATATGGACAGAGAAGTAGACACTGTGAAGAACTGGGTAGTTGGAAAGTCCAAAAATCTATAGGTCAAATGAGACACTAGAAATTCAAGCTGTCTTGTGTCCCAAATCTACACATTACGCAGTGACAGAAAGAATTCGAAAAGAATGTCTTTTTATAGGAGGCAGAATCT
>NW_006400026.1:767514-773893 GCF_000299155.1 Elephantulus edwardii
GACGGCACATAACAACAACAACAACAACATATAAGTTCCATCTACATAAAAGAATATATTCTGTTTTATGTAAAATAATTTATTTAAATTAATTACATGCAAAGACAGCATAGCATCAACTAAACTAATCTAGTGTTTGACCCAACAATTGCGTCTAGGCACCTTGTCAAGTTTACATGTTACATTAAGCATCACACAAGTTGGAACAGAAGATCCCAATTATGATTATGAGAGTTTAGGGACTTCCATATGAAGACAGAGTTAAATTAGCTCTGCAGTTGCTGGGAAATGAGGATACTGAATTTCATGTGGGAAGTTCTCAACTCCATGTGACAAACCAAAGTTCAATTCCCAGTGAATACACATCACACACAGCCATCATCTACCTGTGGATGTGTGCATGTTGCAATGATACTGAAGGGGTTTTTGTGGAGCTTCCAGACTAAGATGGAAAAATAAGAAAATCTTGGTGGTCTGTTTTTTAAATCAGTGAAAAATTACAATAGTCTCATTCATAAGATGCCAAGGGAATGGATGGCACAGGGCAGAGCAGCATTTAATCCTGTATGACATGCGTTTGACATCAATACAGTACCAACTTTGTGACTGTTAACTATGGTAAAGTGTTGGGAAACTGATGATACAAGGTCAGAGGAACCCTGATAAAACATCTAGGAATACCAGTTGTTTTTATGTCCTGTCGAGTTCTCTGTGACTAATAGAAGACTTAATGCACAATAGTTCTGAACCCTGTTCTGTTCTGAGCCAATAACCCTCTCTCTGACACACCTACTCTCATTACTCCAGTTATTGTGTCAACCATCTAATCTGGGGTCTTTCGTCCTGTGCCCTCCCTCCACTCTTCCAAGCATGATGTCCTTCTCCAAGGTCTGGTCCCTCCTGGCTCTAAGTATGTGAGACAGAGTCTCAAAATTCTTGCCTTTAAGGAATAGCTTGGTTTCCCCCTCTCCAAGAAAAATTATTAGTTCTCTTGGCAGTCTATAGGATGCTCAGTGCTCTTCTCCAGCACCACAACTCAAAGGTATCAATACTTCTAATGTCATCCTTGGTCATTGCTCCATCTCTCTGATACATAAGAAATAGTTGTGAAGACCATGGAATGAATCAGGCACTCACCTTAGTCTCTAGACTGACATTGTTTTTCCACTTTCTGAGAGGTCCCTTACAGTAGATTTCCCAAGAATCTAAGTGCTGGAAATGTTTTGTTTTTTTTTTCTTAAATGACTAAATAGAGTTCTAGTTTGCTTTATATTTGTGGATGCAATAGTATATATCCCTGCTGCCTTAAAATTGTGTGCCATCCACTGTTTTCCTGGGCCTGGATAATTTTTTTGTTGACCTCTTTATTGTATGTTCTCTTTTTCTTCACTCAAGTATAGTGTCTACTCACTAGTTAGGAAAATCTGGCAGCCTCATAGATGAGGAATTGCACTGCCAACTCAAACACAGGTATTTCGAATCCACCAGCTACTTAATGGAAGAAAGAGAGGCAATCTCCTCTGATGATATTTATGTTGATGTTGTTGATTGCCTTCGAGTCAAGCATGACTCATAGCAACCCAATGCAAAAAAAAAGGCCTGAAGAGCTCTATAACTTTGAACAGTTATCAAAGTTCATAGAGTTTCAAGAGGCATGTTGTTTATTTAGGAAGTGGATGCCACTCCAGACTCATAGAGTCTGAAAATCCCCTAGAGATTCAGCTACGAATGAGTTCTGATTTGACAGCAATGAGTGTTTTTACCCACTATTATTTACTCACTCTTCTTTGTCCTTGAAATACTGTTAACCTTAAAAATGGGTTTCTTTCAGTGCAAAGACCTTTTCTTGATTCCATTTTTTTTCTTGACTCTTTGTAATTGTGCTTTCATTCACTATTTGTCTTTTTCTGATTGAATTATTTAACTTAACAATATAACTAGTAGTCCAAGTTAATCAATGTTATGAGATGTGGATGATATTCTTGCTATTACACTTTAATTAAAATACTTACTTGGTTTTAAGAAGCTGTTGATGAGCAATTTTTATAAAATAATGACAATTTTGTTTTGTTTTTGTTTGGTTTTTTTTCAGTTGTGTGTGCTGTAGAATTGGATCTGACTGACACACAAGGAGATTGTACCTCCTTCTCCAGCGGAGAAACTGGTGGATTCAAACCATGTGCCTTTGGGATTGAAGTGCAGCTTCTTGCCACTAGGCCACCAGAGCTCCCTGACAATGTTTGTTGTTGTTGTTATGTTCCATCAAATCACCTGTAACTCATAGTGACCCTATCTATGTACAACAACTTTCAACCCTGCTCTATCAAAAGAAAACCATATTGTCTCTGACACACTTACCCCATTACCCCAGCCACTGATCAATCCCTCTTATCAAAAGTCTTTCTGTCTTGTGCAGTTAGTCCCTCCACCCTCCCAATCATGATTTCCCTCTCCAAAGACTGATCTCTCCTTGCAAAGTGCCAAAGTATAGCAGACAGAGCTGCAGAATCCTTGCCTCCAAGGAGCAGCCTGGTTTCACCCTCTTGAGGACGAACTTATTTGTTCTCCTAGCAGTTCATGGTATATTCAATACTTGTCTCCAGCACTACAGCTCAAAGGCATCAATTCTCCTTCTACCATCCCTAGTCATTGTCCAGCTTTCTGATGTAATTGTGAGGACTGTGGCACACCTCTGTCTCCAGACATCATTGCTCTTCAGCACTCTGGAGATGTCTTGGCAATAGACTTTTCTAATGCAATTTGTCTTTGATTTCCTGGCTGCTGGTACCAAGAGTGTTGATTGTGAAGCCAAGCAAACAGAAGCTGTTAACAATCTCAATCTCTTCATCATATATCATGATGCTGCCAATTGGCCCAATGATGAGAACTTTTGTTTTCTTGATGTTTAATTTCAATCCATATTGAAGGTTGTAGTCCTTGAAATTCTTCAGCAAGAGCTTCAGCTCCTTCTCAGTTTTAGCAAACAAGGTTGTGTCATTGGTATAATGCAGGTTGTTGATGAATGTTCCTCTAATCCTGATGCTGCCCTCCTCCTCACAGAGACCAGCCTCCCAGATGATCTGTCTTGCATGTAGATTGAAAAATTATGGATATAGGACACATCCCTGAAAAATTATGGAGAAAGAACACATCCCTGGCATATACCTTTCCCAATTTTGAACCTTATGTGCTTCCTTGCTCTGTTCTGGTGACTGCCTGCTGGTCCAAGAATAGGTTTTATATAAATGCAATCAAGTGTTGAGTTTCCCATCTCAGAGTTAGCCACAGTTTGATGGAATCCACACAGTCAAATGTCTTTGCATCATCAATGAAACACTTATTCACCAGATGATTCACAGATATGTGAAACAGCAGTCAAATCCTTGTTCATTTAACTATTTTTTTTTCCAAAACTAGCCTTTAAAAATAGAAACATTATGGGATTATGTACACTTTCAAATATTTTTTGAACTATAAATAGAAGGATTCTCTGGATAATAAATGACAAAATAATGTTTAGTATATCCCCAGGATTGAGGAAGAGTGCTAGAAATAAACAAGATCCTATTCCCTTTCCTCACTATAAACAGAGGATTGACAGGTAGCGGTTAATTCTCCAGACCCCTCCTCCCCAAAAAGGTAATAAAAATATTTAGATCAATAAGGTTGACTGAATATTGATGTTAGCTAATTCCAATTCATGGTGTGCTATATGTTAAAAAGTACAACTATCCCATAGGCTTATGGGATAATCTGAAACAAAAACCCTTATCAGGAATTTCCCTGGTGTTGCTGCTTATAATGATCAAAATACCAACTTTAAAAAAAATGAATGGGATCTTTTAAGAATCAAATACCTATACACATCAAAAAAACTTCTCCACCAGGGTAAAAAGGGAAGCCACAGGATAAAAAAAAATGATTGGTAATGACATGTCTGATGAGGGACTTATATCTAATATTTATAGAATACTCTAGCACCTCAACAAGATAAAGGTAAACAACCCAATCACAAAGTGAACACAGGATGTGAACAAAAACTTCACCAAAGAAGACATTCAGATGGATAACAAACACAGGAAGAAATGTTCAAAATCCTTAGCTCTAAGAGAGATGTCAATGAAATCAACTATGAGCTATCATCTCACCACAGTAACAATACCACAGTAACAATAGCAAAGTTCAACAGAGCAGAAAACAACAAATACTGGAAAGGTTGCAGAGAAATTGGAACCCTTATTCATTGTTGGTGAAAGTGTAAAATGGTGCAGCTACGCTGGAAGGCAATCTGGTGCTTTCTCAAAAAAGTTGGAAATACCATTTGACTCAATAATTCCAATACTGGGAATATACTCTAAAGAAACCAGAACTGCCACCCAAACAGATATATTCACACTCATATTTGTTGTTGCATTATTCACAACCAAATACCCATTAACAAATGAATAGATAGAGAATCTGTGGTATATTCATGTAATGGAAATGGAATATTATGCAATACTGAAAAACAAGGAACCCATAAAATATTATAGAAAATTAGTGGCCCTGTAAGACATTAATGCTGAGTGAACTATCTCAGTCACAAAAGGGCGAAAGACTGCATAATGCCACTATTATAAAACAGGACTGACATGCTGATTGAGGGGAAACTAAGAAAAAAGGGGATAAATAATAAACACTGCATTGAAATACATGAGAGAAAGAACTATCTGAATGAAATATAAATATTAGGCATATATTTGGATGATAATAGTCCAGAATAAGAGGTGCTTAGCAAAGAGGATGGGGGTGGGGGAGTGCGTGGTGAGGGAGCAAAGTGCAACAATGAAAGAATTTTTTTAAAGAGAAAAACAAACTGTGGGGGAGGTTAGGGAGGAAAATGTGAATGATAAATGAACAGAAATCCAAGTTTTCTGTAAGCTTTTGTTAAAATATCAATTAAAAAAGATAAAAAAGAAATTTTTTTTTAAAAAATACTAACTTTAAGTTAGCAGTCCAGCACAAATATTCACAACAACTAGTCAGGAAAAGTGTGTATCAAGGTTGTATGCTTTCCCCATACCTAGTCAATTTGTATGATAAGCAAAGTATACAAGAAGTTGGACTCTTACAAAAAAAGAATGTGTTATCAGGATTGGAGGAAGACTCAACAACAACCTGCATAACGCAGATGAAACTTTTTTTTTAGATGAAACTATTTTGCTTGCTGAATGTGATGAAGATATGAAACACTTGCTGCAGAGGATAAAGGACTACAGCCTTCAATATGGATTATATCTCAAACATCAAGAAATCAAAGGCCTTCCCAACAGAGCCAACTGACAACATTATGATAGATAAGGAAAAGAAAAGATTGAAGATGTCAATGATTTAATCTTGCTTGAGTCAGAAATCAACACCTTTGGTACCAACAGTCAGGAAATCAGGAGAGACATTACATTGAATAAGTCCACTGTCAGACTTCTAAAATGCTGAAAAGAAATGATGTCAATTTGAAGACTAGGGTGCACCTTATTCAGGCCACGGTCTGCTCAGTCACCTGCTATGCATCAGAAAGTTGGACAGGGAATAAATGTTACAGGTGAAGAATTAATGCCTTTGAGTTTTGGTGCTAGAGAATAGTATTCGCCATGGACTGGCAAAAGAACAAACAGATTTGTATTGGAAAAGGTATAGCCACAGTGCTCCGTGGAGGCAAAGATGATGAAGCTTAGTCTTTCATCGTTTGGACGTCACTTAAGTGAGGCTATTTTTTGGAAAAGGACATCATGCTTGGAAAAATGGAGTGTTGGAAAAGGAGAGGAAGATCCCCACCAAGATGGATTGACACAGTGACTTTAGCAATGGGCTTCAGTGTGTCAGAGATGATAAGGATGGCACAGGATAAGGCCACGTTTAGGTAGTCTGCTCATAGAGTTGCTATGAGTCATACTCAACATGATGACATCTAATAACAATAAAAGTGACCTTATAATGTGCTCAACAATGTGCATTAAGTGTTGTTCTGCCAACTGAAAACTGGATCAAGTGTGAAATGTGAGTTAAATAGACTCAATGACAATGAGTTTTGGTTTTAGTCTAGGGATGGTATAAGACTGATTGTAGTAAGTAGTCAAGTTTATTTTGACTCATAGAGGTCCCATGAGACAGAATAAACTAACCTTACCAGGTTTTCTTATCTGTAATCTTTTCAGAAGTACATAGCCAAGTTTTTATGCCAGGGAGATGATTGGTGAATTCTAACTGTAAACCTTTTGGTTAATTGTTGTTGTTGTTGTTATGTGCCGTCGAGTCATTTCCGACTCATAGCGACCCTATGCACAACAGCCCTAAACCCTGCTCTATCCTGCGCCAACCGCACCGCCTCTGAGACACCCAT
>NW_006400026.1:781849-789396 GCF_000299155.1 Elephantulus edwardii
TATCAATGCATCTTGATTGCATGTTCGATCTATCTCCGACTGTAAAAGTTGGTAGAAATCATCTATTTCTTCTTCTTTGGCTCTGGTTGTTGGTGCGTATATCTGAATGATAGTGGTATTCACTGGGCTTCCTTGTAAGCGTAATAGCTGAGAAAAATACCGCCCCATCTGGGATATTAAAGGTCTATAAGCAAAAGGCCAAAATATTGAAATGACTATGGATTTAATTTTATGTTCATGATAAGAGGAATCAATGACTTTGATCTGTACTATTGGAGAAGAATAGTGAATATCCCATGACTCTAAAAGAATAAACCTGTCTATCTTGGAGAAAGTGCAACTAGGATGTTCCTTGGAGGCATGGATGGTGGAATTTCATCTCACATCCTTCAGATATGTTGTTAGGAACAACTCATTCTTGGTGAAGGACATCATACTTGGAAAAGTGGAGGGTCAACATAAGATAGAAAAACCCTCAACAAGATGAATTGACACAGTGTCTGTCACCATGGACTCAAGTACATGGGAGATGGTGAAGATGGTGCAAGATAGGGTAGAATTAAGAACTATTGTTCATAAAGTTGCTATGAGTCCTAGTCCACTCACCAGAACATAACAACAACAGAATAAATATTCATAGAAGCAGCATTCATAGACTCAAATGATATATTTCAATGGGAAAATCTCTCTCAAGTATTGAAAAGCAAGGATGTCACTTTATGGACTAAGATATACCTAAACCCTCCAGTCACAGAATTTTCAAATGATTCATATGCATATGAAAGTTGGACAATGAATAAGAAAGATCAAGTAAGAATTACTGCTTTTGGATTGTGTTATTGATGAAGAATACCGAATATCATGCACTGCCAAAAGAAAACAAAACACAAATCTACCTTGGAAGAAGTGCAGTCAGAATGTTCCTTAGAAGTGTAGATGATAAGCTTCAACTCACATACGTAGAAAATATTATTGGGAAAGTTTAGTGCCTGGAGAAAGGCATCAGGCTTGTAGAGAATCAAGGAAGAAAAAAAGAAAAGAAGATCCTTAATGAAAGTGACTGACACAGGGATAGCAAAGATAGACTTAAGCACAGTTGAAATTGTAAGAATGGTACAGGGTGAGGCAGCGTTTCATTCTGTTATACAAAGTATCAATCAGAGTTGTAGCCAGCTCATCATCAACAACAACAAGAAGCATAATAGTAAGTTATTTCTGTTATAAATGTTGTTTGCCAGATCCATGTATGTATCAAGAAGGTAAAAAAAATAATCTAACTTAACAACAACAACAAAAAACCCACAAAAACAATAAACAACAACAAATGCTTACCTAAAGAGACAGATGTAGAAATAGATAAATCATAAAAGAAGAAATTTAATGGGACATGAAAAAAAATACAGCAAAAAGAAATCCAGGCCTGAACTTCTTTACTAGTGAATTCTAGTAAACATTCCCAGAAGACCTAATATCAGTTTTGCTCAATAATGTCCAAATTAATTTGATAATTCCTAAAGACACAAGTAAACAAGAAAAGCATAGAGTTCATAAGGTCCTTTATGAACATAGATGAAAAAATTATCAATAAAATCCTAGTAAATAGACTCCAACATCATATAAAAAGAGCATTCATCATGATTAAGTTGCTTCACATCAGGTATGCAAGGGCGTTCTAACAAAGAAAAACAATCAATGAAATCCATTACATAAATAAAACAAAGGAAAACAAATGATCATGCCAATCCATACAAAATAAAACAATATAAAAAATATAACATTTTGTAAAATATCTTTGCTTGATAAAAATGTTCAACAAAATTATAACAGAAGAGAAATTTCTCAAAATAATTAGAAAAATGTATCTTGACTGCGTGGCTCACTCACAACAAGCTATGGCTGACTCTGAGAAGAATGGGAATCCCAGAACATTTGATTGTGCTAATGCAAAACCTATGCTTGGACCAAGAGACAGTCTTCAGGACAGAGCAAGGAAACACTACATGGTTCAAAATCAAGAAGGGGGTTCGTCAGGGATGTATTTTTTCTCCATACCTTTTCAATCTGTATGCAGAACAGATCATCTGAGACGCTGGTCTGTACAAGGAGGAGGAATGTGGCATCAGGATTGGTGGAAAGTCATCAACAATTTGCATTATGCAGATGACACAACCCTGCTAGCTGAAACTGAGGAGGACCTGAAGTGCTTGCTGCAGAAGGTCAAGGACTGCAGCCTTCAATACGGATTGAAGTTCAACATCAAGAAAACAAAGATTCTCACCACTTGGCCAGTTGGCAGCATCAATATGGATGGTGAAGAGATTGAGATAGTTAAAAGTTTTAGTTTACTTGACTCCACAGTCAACACTCTTGGTACCAGCAGCCAGGAAATCAAGAGATGAATTGCATTGGGAAAGTTAGCTGTGAGGGACTTCTTTAGAGTACTGAAGAGCAAAGACGTCAGGCTGGAGACTAATGATCCAAGCTATAGTCTTCGCAATTATGTGCTATGCATCGAAGAGTTGGATAGGGACTAGGGATGGTAGAAAGAGAATTGATGCCTTTGAGTCTTGATGCTGGAGAAGAGTATTGAATATACCATGGACTGCTAGAAGAACAAACAGGTTTGTCCTGGAGAGGGTGAAGTCAGAGTGCTCCTTGGAGTCAAGGATTCTGAAGCTTCATCTGACATACTTTGGGCACGTTGCAAGGAGGGACTGGTCCTTGGAGAGGGACATCATGTTTGGGAGAGTAAAGGGACAGCGCAGGAAAGGAAGACCCTCAATGAGATGGATCAATTCTGTGATTGGGGTGGTGGGAATGATGTGTCAGAGACGGCGAGGCTGACACAGGATAGAGCAGCATTTAGGGTTCTTGTACATAGGGTCACTATAACTCACAAGCTACTCGATGGCAAATAACAACAATCAACAACAACACACAATGAATTTTGTTAGGTGCCATCAAGTCAACTACGGCCAACCTATGAAAAACAGATCTGAACTTTGCCCTATCATGTGATAATCCTCATAACCTCCTACATATTTGATCCCATTGATAAAGTCATTGTGTTAATTTATCTTGTTGACAGTCTCTTTACTGACCCTCCACCTTTCCAAACATGACGTCTTTTTTTCCAAGGACTGATCTTTCCTAAAAATATGCTCCAAAGTATGTGAGTAGACGTTTAATCATCCTTGCCTCTGAGGTGTACTCTGGTTACACTTTCTCATTTATTTATTCTTTTGTCAGTCCATGTGATATCCAGTACTCTTATCCAACACCACAACTCGAAGACATCATATTCCTCTTTTGTAACCCTTATTAATTGTCCAACTTTCAGAAATAATTGAAAATACCATTACTGGGAACAGGTACACATTACTTTTTTTAACTGACATCACTGTTCTTCAGGTTTTTTGAAAGATCTCCAATAGCCAACTTTCCAAATTCAATCAGTCTCCTGATCTCCTGACTCCTGGTACCAAGGATGTTGACTGTGGATCCAATAATAATGAAATTGTTGACAATATCAACCGTTTCTCCATCTATCGTGATGTTGTCTATAAGTCTGGTGCAAAGGATGTTTGTGTGTATTTTTTTTAATTATCATACTAGTTTATTTACAAAATTGAATACATTATTTTTCAGACCAGATTCTTCCAATTTTCCTCACCCACCCACCCATCAAATGTATAACCCCATAGTTAATTCCCCCTTTCCACTGCACATCTTCATCCCTCAGCTTCCATGCTTCTCCTTCCCCCTTGGATCATCATGCTCATTCTATAATAATGATTAAAGACAATATTTGTCCTTGTGGGAATGTATTAGTTCACTCAGCATAATGCTCTCCAGTTCCTCCCAAGTTAGGTAATAATTTACAAAATCATTGTTCCTGAGTGCTGTGTAGTATTCCATTGTATAGATGTACCAGAATTTCTCAATCCAATCGATTGTGGTAGGATATCTGGGGCTGTTTCCATGTTCTTGTGATAGTGAATAGCGCTGCTATGAACATTAGTGCACAAGTCTCCATTTGTGCCTCAGTTCTCATTTCTTCAGGGTATATTCTAAGTAGTGGAATAGCTGGGTCATATGAAATTTCTATGTTCAGCTTTTTGAGGAATAGTCAAAATGCCTTTCAGAGTGGTTATACCATTTTATAATCCACCAACAATGTATGAGTGCCTATTTTGGCATATCCTCTCCAACATTTATTGCTTGCTGTCCTGTTAAACTTTTCCACTGTTATTGGAGTGAGATGGTATCTTATTGGGGTTTTGATGTGCATCTCTCTTATTGCCAGTGGTTTGGAGCACTTCTTCATGTGTCTGTTGGTCATTTGAATATCTTCCTTTGTGAAAATTCTTTCCATGTCTTTTCCCCATTTTGTAATTGGGTTATCAGTCTTTTTCTTGAGGAGTCTCAGGAGTATTCTGTAAACTTTGGTTATGAGACTCTTGTCTGAGATGGTATTAATAAATGTTGTTCCTAGTTGAGGGGTTTTATTTTTACCCTGTTGGAAAAAGTCTTTGATGCACACAAAATTTTTAATTCTTAGAAGGTCCTATTCATCACTTTTATCCTCTTCAGATTGTGCGTTTCTGGCTGTATTTGGCAGTCTCTTTATACCACAGACTAGGTTTTCTAAGCCAATTTGTCTTTTATGAACGTTATAGTTTGGGGCTTTACTCCCAGGTCTCTGACCCACATTGAGTTAATTTTTGGGTATTGTGTGAGATGTGGATCCTATTTCAGTTTTTTGCAGGTCGAAGTCAAGTTTTGTCAGCACCATTTGTTGAAGAGGTTGTCATTTCCCCATTTTATAGGATTGATTTCCTTGTCAAATATCAGTTGAACAGAGATAGGTGGGTTTATTTCTGGGTTCTCAATTTTGTTACATTGGTCTATCTGCCTGTCAATACCATGATGTTTGGGTTACTACTAGTAGGAGATTTTGAGGTCAGGGAGTGCTATGCCTCCCACCTCATTTTTGTTTCTCAGAAGTGTTTTGATTATTCGAGGTCTCTTGCGTCTCCAAATAAATTTGACAATTTTTCTTTCAATCTCCTTGAAAAATGAATTTGATATCTGGATTGGGATTGCATTGAACTTGTAGATTGCCATTGGTGGGATGTAATTTTCATGATATTGATTATTCCTACCCATAAACAGGGCACATATTTCCATTTCTTTAGGTCTTTTATTAAGCCTTGCAGAAATGGTCTGTCGTTTTCTTTATATAAGGCTTTTGTATCTCTAGTCAGGTTCAATCCCAAGTATATCAGTTTGTGGTTGGTTATTGTAAATGGTATTGCTTTACTAATTTCCTTCTCTGAGTTCTCTTTATTACTGTAGAGGAATCCTACTGATTTTGGGATATTAATCTCACATCTTGACACACTACTAAATTGGCCTACAACCTTTAACAGGTTTTTTTTATGAGTCATTGGGGATTTCTGTGTACATTATCATATCATCTGCATATAATGACAGTTTAACCATCTCTTTGCTGATCTGGATGCCTTTTATTTCCTTCCCTTTTTGTATTGCCTTAGCAAGCATTTCCAATAAAATACTGAATAGAAGCGGTGACAGTAGGCTTCCTTGCCTGGTCCCTGTTTTCAAGAAAAATGTTTTTAGTCTTTCTCCATTGAGAAAGATGTTTGTTCTTGGTTTTGCATATATACTTTTCACTATGTTGAGGAAATTCCCTTCTATTCAAATTTTGCTGAGTGTCTTTATCAGGAATGGATGTTGGATTTTGTCAAATGTTTGTTTTTGTTGATGAATCTTCCACCAATCCTGATGCCACATTCCTCCTCATACAGCCCAGCCTTTAGGTTTTCAAATTTATCATAGTATTTCATAGTATTCTGATTCTGTCAATCTAATTTTCTGTTTCCATTGTGATGTCACCTTTATAATTTCTTAATTATCTGTGTTTTCTCTCTTTTTTTTTTTTTGGTTAAGTTTGGTTAAGTTTTATCAATTTTTTTGACTCTTTTGAAAAACCAGATCCTGGTCTGATGGTTTTAATTGTTTTTCTGTTTTCTATCTCATTGATTTCAGCTCTTGTCCTTATAATTTCTTTTCTTCTAGTAGCTGTAGGATTAGATTGTTGTTCTTTTTCTATTTGCTTTAAGTTTTGAGTTAGATAATTGATTCTTCTTCTTTATTCCTCTTTTATGTGTGTTCCTATTGCAATGAACTGCCCCCTGAGCACTGCCTTAGCTGTGTGTCAGAGGTTTTGGTAAGTTGTATTTTCATTATCATTTGTTCCAAGGAACTTTTTTCCCCCCATTCTTTATTTCTTTTATAACCCAATCATGTTCTAGCATAGCGTTATTTAGATTCCACATGGGTGATTTTTGTAAGCTTTACCGTCCTGTGGCTAATTTCTAGTTTTATGGCACTGTGGTCTAAGAAGAGACTTTGTGTTATTTCAATGCTTTTTTTTTTTAATTTGGTGAGGCGTGCTTTGTGTTTTAATATATGATTGATTCTGGAGAATGTACCATTTGCACTTGAGAAGAAAGTGAATTGAGTTTTAGTTGGGTGCAATACCCTGAATACATCCATAAGGTCAAGTTGCATGATTGTATAGTTTAGATCTTCTGCATCTTTGTTGAATTTCTTTTGAGCTGACTTATCCTTTGGTGAAATCTCAAATCCTTTGTATTGAAATCTCCTACCACTATCGTGGTGCTATTTGTCTCTTCAATTCTGTTAATTGTTGTTTTATATATTTTGCACATCTATCATTTGATGCATAAGTATTGACCAACGTTATGGCTTCTCAATCTATTGTATCTTTAATGAGTCTGTAATGTCCTTCCTTATAGTATTGCCACTCCTACTTTATTGAGGTTACTGTTTGCTTGTTATATTTTTTCCAGCCTTTGATTTTTAGTCTTTCTCTTCCTTTTTTAGGTATGTCTCTTGTAGGCAACATATTGATAGTCTTTGTATTTTTAATCCATTCTGCTACTCCTTTTCTCTTAATTGGTGCATTTAATCCATTTACATTAAGTGTGATTATTGTCAGACCAGGTTTTATCTTTGCCATTTTTATAGGTTTCTTTTCTGTTGTTTCTGGATACTATGGTCCATGATCTTTCCTTTGGCATCTGCATTTGCAGGACTTCGCTTAAAATTTCTTGTAGTTTTTTGTGTTATTTTTGCAAATCTCTTAAGCTCCTTCTTTTTCTGAAAAGAATATAATTTTTCCTTCATATTTGATGGAGAGCTTTATTGGGAATAGGATCCTTGGCTGGCAATTGATATATAGCATCCCATTCATTGCCATCTAGCTCAAATGGTTTCTTCTGAGAGATCATGCCTTAATCTAATTGTTTCCCCTTTGTAGGTAACTCTTTGTTTTTCTGGTGTTACTTTTAGAATTCTATCCTTATCTTTTAATTTGAATGATTCGAATATGATATGTCTTGGTGAACTTCTTTCCACATATGTAATCGATCTGATTCCTATGCATGCCATCAGGTGAAATCCAGGTATATAACCTGCGTTTATGCCTCTTAAAAAAT
>NW_006400026.1:792096-812249 GCF_000299155.1 Elephantulus edwardii
GGCCCTCTATGAGGTGGATTGATTCAGTGACTGGGATAATTGGGATGGGAGTGTCAGAGACAGTGCGATTGGCACAGTTCAGAGTGGAGTTTAGGGCTGTTGTACATAGGGTCACTATGAGTTGCAGGCGACTCGACGGCACATAACAACAACAACATGTCTTGATGTGGGGTTTTTGTTTGTTTTAATTTTTTTTTTCCTTTTTTGGTCTTGTCTATTTGGTGTTGTCTGTGCTTCTTAAATGTGGATTTTTCCATTCTTCAAAATACCTGGGAAGTTTTCTTTTAGTGCTTTTTCCACAATCTTCTTAGTGATTTCCCTGTCACTCCTCTGTTGTTGAATTTCAGTCATACATATGTTATTTCTGTTTGATGTCATCCCACATGCTTCTAATATTTTCTTCATTTTCTTTATGTCTCGTTCACAATTTTTCTTCTACTATATTTCTGGTGAGGGTCTGGTCTTCCAGTTCTCTAACCCTCTCGTCCATCTCTTCAGTTCTACTTTTTTGTCCTACCAGTATTTTGGACACTTCTGCAATTTCGGTCTTAATATTCTGGATTACATGCTCATGTTTTTCTGTTATTTCCAGTACTGTATTGGCTGTACCCGTTCTCTCTTGTGATGGTGTTTTAAATTCTTGTATCTCTTTATCTACTCTATCCATTCTTTCTTCCATCTTTTACATTTTCCTCTATAAGATGTTCAAGTTGGTCTTTATCTATATATTTCTTCTGGACTATTGTCTCAGGTATTTGCTCTCTTAATGATTTCCATTGTTTCTTCCCACATTTTTATCTTTTTCTGTAGCTAATCAAATAACTCTATCTCAACATATTTCTTCTGGTTCCCTCTATCTGGGGTATCCATTGGGTCTGCTTTTTTAGGAGAAGAATTTTTTTGTTTTTTCGTGATGGCTGAGGTAGATTGTTGCTTTCCCGACATTATGTGAGTCTTTCCTTAGTATATACCAAGCTGTTTTTACTATAAAATTACCCAGGATACAACAATGTTTTCTGAAGCACCTAAAAATTTGTGCTCCCTTCTTGATTTCTGTTTTCTTGATTTTAAGATGCAACACATATTGCAGGCTGTAGTACCTTTTAATCTTCTGCAACAAATGTTTCTCATTCTCTTCATTTTCAAGAAGTAAGGATATGTCATCTGCAAAATGCAGATTGTTGAGTCTTCCACCAATTCTCATGTCACATTCTTGTTCATAAAGTCAAACTTATCAAATTATTTGTTCCGCATACACAGAATAGGTATGGTGAAAGAACACAAATCTGATGATGCATATATATTTTTTTTTAATTTTACGCGATGCAGCATTCCCTTGTTCTATTCAGACAGGAGTTTCTTTATCTAGGTATAGGCCAAAGTCAATGGCCACAATTAGTCTCAAAGGGGGGATACTTAAGGCATTTCCCTTGTGGACTGTATCAGAGAAGGATGTAATTTTTTAATACCCCTATTCAATATGATACTAGAAGTCCTAGCAAGAAAAAAACAAGGCATCCATATTGAAGCGAAACTATTTCTATTTGCAGACAATATGACACTATATTTGGAAGACTCCAAAGACTTAGCACAAAAATCACTAACTTTTAAAATCTGTTTAGAAAGCTCTGCTAGAATAATGTGTAGGAAACTGTGCTGCTAACTGAAAGCCATGCCTTTCTACTGGTTCAAATATACCAACAATTTCTCAAGAGAAAGATAATCAATCTTCTCCCTTGTGATTTACAGCTTCAGAAACCCAATGGAAAGTCAAGTATGAGTCAGACTAGATGACAACCAGTGAGTGGGTGAGTGAATTTATTAACTTGGCAAAGTATTAAGGCATAAGATCAACATACAAAAACCAAACACCAAAAACTAATTCCTCTAGAGTAACAAAGAAAACTCTGGACAGGAATTAAGAAAAACAATGTCAATTACAATAGTTATCCAAAATATTAAATATTTAGGAATAAATCTGAGTATAGATACAAAGGGCCTACAGAAATATAACTGTAACTACAAGAAACCTAAATAGATATTCATAAATGGAAGAGTATACAATATTCATAAGTAGGAAGACTTAACCTAAATGCTACTAAAAGTGATCTTTAGATATAATGTAATATCAATGCAGATACGATCATCATTCTACAAAGAGATGTAAAAGGCCATCATCAATTTTATTTTTAAAGGAAAGACAGCCAAGTTTGACTTTCACTAACTTTATAATGGAGAACAGTAACTATCCACAGTATCTATGGCATAAAACATATTTCCCTGAGGTCTGACATGTTCCCAAACTCCCTACACTCATTTCTGTCTATTTTAATACCAAATGTTCCTTCCAGCACTGTCATTGATCTGTTGATATGACCACACAGAACTCAAAAAACTTACACACAGGTACAAAGTTTATTAGGGACATTAACAGGTTATAATTAAGGCTGGGAAAAGGATCTAATTCTTCGGTCTGGATAGCTTTTCAAGTGTGTTTACAGTTTCTTTGACCTTTAACCTCTAAGCTTTATGTCAGTGTTACAAAGCTTCTTAGTCTTGCCAATCATGGTGTCTTCATCCCCATTCCTTGGTAATCTTGGGTAAAGTCTCCCAGCTCTGGCTCCATGGAGTATCAAGTCCAGATAAACTCTGTCTTATGTAAGTGTCTGGTTCCCCACTATCACTGCTGCTGCTCTTGTCTAGGTCCTAATCTGACTGACACTGCAGTTTGTGACCTCAGAAAATGTCAATTATATTCTCTACTACTCACCCCCACCCCAATAATCATATCCCAATCTCTCCTGCTAAACCTGCTCAATTTAAACCTGGCAGTATGGTCAGACTATACAATCCCATCATGAGTAGTTTATATACAATATTCACATTTTTCTACCTAGTCTTGTGGGAAAAGCCATAGGCAATGGTTTTTAAGAGTAATTTTGAACAATAAACCCATTATAACACACGCCTTTGCATTTTCTTATCTCAACATTTAATGCCACAGTAGAGCACTCTGGTGGCCAAGGGGGAGGAGTTTCTCTGCCAACAAAGATAAGCAATTGAAATCCACCAGCTGTAAGGGGAAGAATATGGGCAACGTTTTCCTTTACAATTCACAGCCTCTGAAAATCTCCTGAAAGGTCAGCTATGAGTTGGGTCCACTTTGATAGCACGTAACAACCACTATACAGTCATAGTAATTAAAATAGTAATATTGATACAGAGACACATATAGTGACCAACAGAATAGAATTGAGAACCCATAATAATTAATTATAAACATTACTTATAAAAATAATAAATAATAAATAAATCTTGGTTCATTCCTAAAAAGAATTTGTCATATATAGACAAGCAAATTTGACAAGAAAATTAAATCCATTAAAAATTGGAACAAGTCGTTGCTAGGTCAAGTATGATTCATATGCTTCATAGCAACCCTATGAACAACAGATATGAACTTTGCTTTATCTTGAACCATGTTATAGTCCCTAAGGCAATCCACGTCTCTGAGGGTCTTCCTCTTTCACACTCTACCTTTCCAAAAATTACGCCCCTTTCCAAGGACTGGCCCTCTCCTAGCAACATCCCAAAGTATGTGGGATAAAGTTTCACCAAACATGCCTCCAAGGAGCAATTTGGCTGTACTCTTTCCAAAATATGCTTATTTGTTCTCTTGGCAGTCCATTAAATATTCAGTATTCTTCTCCAACATTGCAACTCAAAGGTATTTATTTTTATTTTATCATCCTTAGTCATCTTCCAACTTTCTGATGCATAACAAATAACTTAAAAGGAACTGTGCTGTCTGCCAAAGGCACAAGATTTGAATCCACCAGCTGCTCCATTGGAGAAATGTGGGCAACCTCCTCTTGTGTGACTTACTGCTTCTGAAAATGATGGCACATAACAATAACAACAATGGCTTTACTTGGGTTCACCTTAGTATGTAAACTAACATCATTTCTTCTTAGAACTTTGGAGAGGTTCTTGACAGCGGATTTTCCCAGTGCAGCACATTTTCTGATTTCTTGTCTGCTGGTATCAAGTGTGTTGACTGTGAATCCAAGCAAGACAAAATCATTAACAATTTCAATTTTTTCTCCATCTGTCATTATGTTGCCTATCGGTCCAGTGGTGAGGATTTTTGTTCTCTTGATGTTGAGATGTATTCTATAATGAAGTCTGCAGTCCTTGAACTGCTGCAGCAGCTGTTTTCAGTGCTTTCACTTTCAGCAAGCAAGGTTGTGTCATCTGCATAATGCAGTTTATTGATGAGTCTTTCTCCGATTCTAATGCCATACTCCTCTTTATAAACTCCAACTTTGTGAATTGTTTGCTCAGCACACAGATTGAATAAGTTTGGAGAAAGGACACAACTTGCTACACATCTTTATTTCAAACCATACCGTTTTCCTTGCTTTGATTGAATGACAGCCTCTTGGTCTAGGTATAGATTCCACACAAGTTCAAGTAAGTCAGAAAGAGTTTCCTACTCCAGTTCTTCACACGTTTCATTAAAACACATTAGACATTGGGCATAATAGTAAATTATGCATAACAGTGAGAAGACAGGGGAACACAGAACACTTAACTGTGCTAATGTGAAAAATAGGAACAGGACAAGAGGAGCTGTCTGAAGCGACTATGGAATAATGCATAGTTCAAACTCAGAAAAGGTGTATGTCAAGGCTGTATAATTTTTCTGCACTATTCAATGCTAAGCAAATAATTTAAGAATCTAGACTATATAAGGAAAAATTTGGCATCAAAATTGGAGGAAGACTTATCAACAACCTACTCTATCTAGATGATATAACCTTGCTTAGAAAAAGTGAAGAGAAGTGGAAGCACAGCTACAGAAGATCAAAGTTTGTAGCTTCCAATAAGGACTACATCTCAACAACAAGAAAACTAAGTTCCTTGCTACTAAATCAATAAGCAACACCATAATAGATGGAGAAAAGATGGAAGTTGTCAACAATTTCAATTTACTTATCTTCTGTAATCAACACTCATGGTAACAGCAGGCAAGAAATCAAAAGATGTATTGCACTGGGAAAATCTGCTGTCAATGACCTCTTCAAAGTGCTAAGGAGCAATAATGTCAGTTTAAAGATTAAGGTGTGCCTCTTTAAGCCATAATCATCTCAATTGCTTCCTATGCATCTGAAAGTCAGACAATAAGGATGACAAAATAACCATTGTGGTGATGGAGAAGAGTATAGATAGAATAACCTGTGGAATGCCAAAAGAACAAGTCTGTACTGAAGGATGTGCAAAAAGGATGCTTTTTAGAGGCAAGTATGGTGAAACTTTATCTCACATGCTTTAGGTATGTGGTCAGGAAAGGCCAGTTCTTAAAAAAAGTCACCATACATGATGGAATACTATGCAACATTCAAGAGCAATGATTTTAAAAATTGTTACATAACTTGGGAGACACTGGAAAGCATTTTGCTAAGTGAACTAGTTCAATCTCATAAGGATAAATATTGCATTATTGTAAAAATAGAATGGCAACTAGTAAAAAGTGTATGGGGATCCATGGGGTACAGGGGTGGAATCATAGGAGTGAAGAAAGGAAAAGGTGATATCACAGAGTCCCACAATTTGGTGGGTGAAGGGAGAGGGTAAAGAAAATGGGAAAGATGCAGTAGGAACCTGAAAAGATGAAGAATGACGGGCATAGTTTAATGGTGATTAGTTTTACAAAACACAATGACTGGGAATGACTGTATGAAACACAATGTGAATGAAAGATAGCGTGAAACACAATGCATATGAATTTTGTATGCATGTCAATATAAACAAAATTTTTTGAAAGTCATCATATTGGAAAAGGTGGTAGAACAGAGAAAGAGAAAAAAACACAACTTTCAACATGATTGATTGACACAGAGGCTATATAACAGTGGGTTCAAGCATTTCAGAGATCATGAGGATAGCACAGGATAAGGCAAAGTTCAAACACGTTGTTCACAGGGTCATTATGAGCTGTAAATAATTAGATGGTATTTAACAACAGCATCAGGATGGATGGTGAAGAGATTGAGATTGTACACAACTTTAGTCTGCTTGGCTCCACAGTCAACACTCTTGGCACCAGTAGCCAGGAAA
The DNA here is from genome assembly GCF_000299155.1 of Elephantulus edwardii. Taxonomy (NCBI): domain Eukaryota; kingdom Metazoa; phylum Chordata; class Mammalia; order Macroscelidea; family Macroscelididae; genus Elephantulus; species Elephantulus edwardii. Next base: position 798,217 of record NW_006400026.1, read on the forward strand.
TTAAAAGGCACATTGCCATGGGAAAGTCTGCTGTTAGGGACCTCTCCAGGGTACTGAAGAGCAATGGTGTCTCTCTGGAGACTAAGGTGCGTTTGATACAGGCCATGGTCTTCACAATCACTTGTTATGCATCAGAGAGTTGGACAATGACCAAGGAGGATAGAAGGAGAATTGATGCCTTTGAGCTGTGGTGCTGGAGAAGATTATTGAGAGTACCATGGACTGCTAGGAAAACAAACAGATTTGTCCTGGAAAGGGTTAAACCGGGCGGCTCCTTGGAGGCAAGGATTCTGAGGCTCCGTCTAACATACTTTGGACATGTTGTGAGGAGAGACCAGTCCTTGGAGAAGGACATCATGCTTGGGAGGGTGGAGGGACGGTGCAGGAGGGAAGGCCTTCTATGAGGTGGATTGATTCAGTGACTGGGATAATCGAGATGGGAGTGTCAGAGACAGTGCGATTGGCACAGGACAGAGCTGTTGTACATAGGGTCGCTATGAGTCGTAAGCGACTCAACGGCACATAACAACAACAACAATATGTTATGTATGTGGCCTTGTGGCAAGAAATTGTGCCACAATCCTGAAGGTATGAAGTTCAAGTCTACCAGCTGCTCTGCAGGAGAAGGATGGGTAGTCTCCTCTAGTATAATTAACTGTCCCTGAAAATTTGCCAGAGGGTCAGCTATGGGTTGGTTCTGACTCGATGATACAAGAAACATGTGTATCTATATGGGAGCTCTGTTGGCCTAGTGATAATAAACTGCACTGCAATCCCAAAAGCGCAAGGTTTGAATCCACCAGCTGCTCTGCAGGAGAAGCATGGGCAGTCTTCTCACAGGGGATTTACTATTTCTGAAAATCCACTGGAGGGTCAGCTAGGTTTGTTCAAACTTAATGGTATATAACAACAAATGTGTGTGTGTGTGTGTGTGTGTGTGTGTGTGTGTGTGTGTGTGTATCATATTATGTAGATGTACATATATAATGGTGGCCTCTCACATCATGAGGAGGGACACATATGGAATGCTCAGGGCTCTTATGGCTTTCTTTTCATCTCAAATAGGTATCAGCAGTTGGGATCTGCCAGATGAACTGGGAGTCTCTGACTAACAGTCCATCAGTATGTGGGCATGCCAGGATTTTCAAATGCTGAAATGCTTGGCCTTACCTGCAGGCTGAGGGCTGAAGGCTAGTGTGTTATAAGTTGGTTTTATGCTGGAAGTTACATTGGCCTCTTGCATCTTGAGGAGGGACACATATGGAACACTTGGAGCTCTCTATGGCTTTCTTTTCATCCCAAGTAGGTGTCAGCAGATGGGACTTGCCAGATAAACTAGGGTTCTCTGGCTAACTGTCCACCAGCATGCCGGAATTTTTAAATGCTGCAGCCCTCAGTCCTGATTTTAATTGTTTTTTGTCAAACAGTCTTCTAGGTGGTATAGCATTGGTCTGTCCATACCTCTATACAGAGGTAACTTGTGGTTGCTGTGATGCTGGCCTTGATGTGCCAAATGTGATATTGGTCATCACCCATGGTGGACAGTGTTTGGTGGAGCTTCCCAATTAAACACGCTTGGAAGCAGGAGTGACATCCACTTCCGAAACAGTTTGTCTCCAAAAATCCTATAAACTCGGAGAAACGAAGGAAGTTATACAATGTTCAGTTCTTTCTTTCATAGGGTCACTATGAGTCACCTATGACTCGATGGCACTTAACAACAACAACATAGAGAGAGCTCAGTTGGCCTAATGGACAAAAAGTGGTGCTACCATGCCAAAGGTGGGTGATTTTAATCTGCATTCCTCAGGCCTGCTTTTAATTGTTTTTGGTCAAATATTCTTTTAGGTGGTATAGCACTGGTCCATCGATTTGCTGTACAAAGGCAATTTGTGGATGCTGTGATGCTGAATACTGTGACCCTGATATGCCAAATGTGATATTGGTCACCCATGGCGGACAGTGTTTGGTGGAGCTCCCTGATTAAAACAAGCTTAGAAACAGGAGTGGCATCCACTTCCAAAACAGCATGCCTCTGGAAACCCTATGAACTTGGAGAAAGGATGAATGTTATGCAAGTGTTCATGTCTTTTGTTCATAGGGTCTGAGTCGCCTACAACTTAACAACAACAACAACACATATATAATATATATTATAAAGAGATAGGATATACACACAAATATAGAGAAGTATACTCTAAGGGAGTTCAGACAATGACGTTACAAGGTCAGTTCTTGCAATATACTCCAGAGCTATGGAAGGACAAGGATGAACCTTAACATAGAAACACTTACTCAACCTGCACCCTTCACATAGAAACAATCAAACTAATAAAGTAATAAAGGATGAATAGAAGAGCAAATAGATAAAAAATCAGCTAAATTTCTTTTCCATCATCTTGTTATGCTTTTTTATCAGTATCATTATCAGTATCTTTACATAGTTTATATACTTATTATGTTTATAAATCCAACAAACTATGTTGTCGTTGATTGCCGTCGAGTCAAGCATGACTCATAGTGACCCTATGAACAAAAGATTTGACTCCTTTCTATAACTATTGTCATTTATCAAAGTTCATAGAGTCTCCAGATGCATGTTGTGAAAATACAAAAATCATAAAAAAAAGAAACAATGATTATAAGTGTGGTTCATTTTGATCCAAATATGTTATTTGGGTCAACATTCCTGAGAAGGCCTCATTACTCTGAGTGCCACAGGTATGCAAAGGTGTCTGGGTGACCAGAGAGAATATATACACTCCTGAGATTGAAGTCTATACAGAGATCTGAATCCTGTACACTATGGCCTGAGGCATTCTAAAACCAGGTAAGGGAGTCAAGGTCCTACTTAAATCACAGTGTTCATGTTGGTAAAACATATCTATAGTGGACAATTTTTAATTTGAATACTGAGATTATCTCAGTTAAGAAAAACATAGAAGGGAACTCTCATGGCCTAGCGGCAAGAAGCTGCACTTCAATCTTGAAGGCACAGGTTTCGAATCCACCAGATCCTCTGCTGGTGAAGATGGGGCAATCTTCTCCTGTGCTAGTCTGATTAGACTCAATAGTACACATACACACACAAAAAAACAAAAACAGAAACAAAAACAAAGAAATACACCACCTCATTGCCATCTATTCAGTTCCGAAGCACAGTGACTCTCCATCAGGTTCCCAAAGCTGTAAATTGAAACAGGAAGAAATTAACCATTTCATCCATGAAGCAGGTGGTTACAAACCACTGGAGATGTACATCCATGGGGTCTGCAACACAAGTTGGTGATGCCTACACCTCAAAGGTCCTTGTTGTTGTTGTTGTTAAGTGCTTAAGAGTTGTAGGCGACTCATCCAGACCCTATGAAAGGAAAACTTCAACACTTGTATAACTTTCACCCTTTCTCAGGTTCAGAGGAGAAAGGTTCATAGCTGGAGGCAAGCTATTTTGGAAGTGGATGTCACTCCTGCCTCCAAGCTTATTTTAAATGGGGAGCTCCACCAAACACTGTCCACCATGGGTAACCATTATCACATTTGATTTATCAGTGTCACAGTATTCAGCATCACAGCAACCACAAGTTACCCCTGTACAACAAGTGGACAAACCAGGGCTATATGACCTAGAAGAGTGTTTGACCAAAAACAATTGGGCCACAGGCCCAAAGGCCCTACAGAATTTAAGAACCAGAGCATGGTTCAAACTCCATGAGCTCCATCATTCCAAAATCCTCCATAAGCCTACATTCTCATTGGCTCTCACCACCCAAAAATGCCCATCTGGGAGCATCCCACTGCTTCTTCTATCTCCTCCTATTCTGATGCCACATGTTTCTTCATAGAGCTTTCTTTAATGATTTGTCCACCACAAATCACATGAGGGAAGGATACATATATAAACAGAAAATGAACAAAGTCCTTTCTATAATTATCATCATTTCTCCAAGTTTTTAGACTTTCTATAAGTTAGGAAGTGGATGCTAGTCCTGCTTCCAAACCTGAATCAATTTCAGAGCTCCAACAAACACTGCCCATGATGGGTAGCCAATTATTGTGTTTGACACACCTATGGCTCAGTTTTCCATCATCACAGCAACTCTATGATAATTCAGTAGAGCAAACAGAGAGGGCATCCTAATGTCCAGCTTGAACTGAGTTACACCACACTAGCCGTAGGCCTGCAGGTGTGGCCAAACATTTCAGTATTTTAACATTTTGACATGCCCAAATGCTGGTGGAGTCTGAGCCAGAGACCCCCAATTCATCTGGAAAATCCCCTCTGCTGACACCCACTTGGGAGACCTGCTCAAGGGAGTGGCTTTAAAATTGAAGATGAGGAAATAGGTCTGTGAGGTAGCCTAGGGCCTGTGGCTTTGGAGTCTACCTCCACACTGAGAATTGTCCGGCTGGCTGGCCAGCTTCCATCTCTGTGGCAGTCTCGTCTTGATGGCAGTCACAGAAGGGAAGTTTCTGGGATCCTTTTTCGTGTGAGATACTATTCTTTTTCCCGCTTAAAAAGTGGGTGGCCCTTAAACCTTAGACTAAGGGTAAGGGTGGAGGTCTGCACATAGGTGTGGCTTTTAGAAGAATATTTTTTCAAATCATTTGTCTATTTGCTGTACTGAACAACATGGAGTTGCCGTGATGCTGAACACTTGTTCTATAATCATGTCAAATACTATTATGTACAATGGTTACCCAGAGGTTCTTATGAAGCCTATATATTTTTTTAATCAGAAGGGCGAGGGAGTGTGTATGTGCATGGGCATGTGTGTGGGTAGTGCATAAATAGTAGTATGCACAATGTCTTCGGTAATGCCAAAGATTTTGTGAGTCTATATGTAGAACTAGGTGTGTGTGTGTGTGTGTGTGTCTGACAGCAATGCTGGAGAAGGCAGCTATGGGTGATAATGTATGTTTAGTAGTTGCTAAGGGGAACTGTATGCGTACAGTTGTACAAAGAGGCAATTGTGTATGTGTATCCATGTATGTGCATATGCATGCACGTGCATGCGAGTGTATGTGTGTACTCCTATCATTAATGCCTATGGCAGTATTCTGTGTGCTTCTAATGCAATTTTGTGGTTACTTCATAAAATTTAGACATAGAGAAGTGTGGAAAAAAGCTGATATTGACAGTACAGGCAGTTCCTTATACTAAACAACTACCTAAACCTCAAAGTGTGAATGAGACAGAAAAGGCATCACTCAGGGTAGTGGGGTCTCTTCACTGTAACCCTCAGATCAAAAAGGCAGGAGGAATGATGGTTTAGACACACAGCCTGAGGAAAAAAAGCCAAGAAGTAAGCAAAACTTTCTCCTAGTTGTGTACTGGAAAAAGAATAACAGGCTCTGTATGAAAAATAAAACAAAAACCACTTCTTTCACAACAGTTTTTTTTGTTGTTCTTCTTTCTTTGTACATTTATATAATTTTGTGATTTTTAACAAAAGTTTACAGAAAGCTAGATTTTCATTCATTCACTGTCATACATTTTCCTTCCTACTCCTCCCAGTTCAATAAAAAAAATAAAATAAGATCATTCACTGTTCATTTGCTCTTTCGCAATGGACTTGTTTCACTCTGCATGTTTTATTCTTCAGCAGTTTTTAAAATTTTGTATGCTATAAATACCTACCATGACTGAATTCGGAGTACTTAGTGACAGCCTCACAGACAATACCAACATAAAGTGGTGGCAATGCTAAGGTGTGAGACTAAAATCTCATTTTTAATCAAAAGTAACCTCACAGACTGAGTCAGTTCACTCGACATAATGCTATCCAGTCTTTCCCAAGTTATGCAGTATTTTTTCAAAATTGTTGCTCCTGAGTGCTACATAGTATCCCATTGTGTGAATGTCCCCAAATTTCTCAATCCATTCAATTGTGCTTGGGCATTTGGGCTGTTTCCATGTTCTTGCAATGAATAATGCTGCTATGAACACTGGGGTACAAATCTCTGTTTGTGTCTCAGTTCTAATTTTCTCAGAGTATAAACCTTGGATGAGATGGATTGATTCAGTGACTGGGATAATCGAGGTGGGTGTGTCAGACAATAAGGCTGGCTCAGGATTACAGCAGAGTTCAGAGCAGTTGTACATAGGGTCACTATAAGTGACTTGACAGCATATAACAACAACAACAACATATTCTTATGAATACAATAGCTTGATCATGTGCAGTTTCTTTTTGAGGAAAAGTCAAACTGCCATCCAGAGTGGCTGTACTCTAACTCAGTCTCATAAGGACAAATACTGCATAATACCATTATTGTAAAAATAGAAGGATAACTAGTACAATGTATGTTGTTGTTGTTGATTGCCATTGAGTTGAGCATGACTCACAGTGACTCTATGAACAAATGACCTAACGTCTTTCCATAACTATCATCATTTCTTCAAGTTCATAGAGTTTCAAGAGGCATGTGGTTTAGGAATTGAATGCCACTCCTGCTTCTAAACCCATTTTACAACAATATGGGGGCCAAAAGGGAAGAGGGCTGAGAGCAGAAGGGTGAAGGTGGACAGGAGGGAAATCACTGGGTTGCACACTTTGATAGGTGGAAATAAGGGTAAAGGAACTGGGAAAGATCCTGTGGGGAACTGAAAAGACAGGATAATGGTGAACATAAGTTCAATAGTGATGAATTTTATAAAATACATTTAGGAATGATATTATGAAACATAATTTGGAAAGAAAGTATGAAATACAATGTATACAAATTTTGCATGCAAAACAACTTGTGTTGTGTAATCAAGAGTCAGAACTAACCCATAGCTGACCCTCTGGCAGGTTTTCAGAGGCAGTTAATCACCAGGAAGATTGCCTATCCTTTTCCAGTGGAGCATCTGTTGATCCAAACCACGTCCCTTCGGGCTTTCAGTGTAACTTCTTGCCACAAGGCCACCAGTGTTCCCTTTGCAAAACAATATATATTTCTTTCCTGTTTGGTTTTTTAAAATATTTTTTCTTCTATATTTTTGCTTACAAAGTTAATATACACAGTGTTTCACACTATCCTCCATTCATTGTGTTTCATACAATCATTCCCAATTATTATCCTTTATAAACTTAACCAACATTGAACTATGCCTACCATTACCCTGTCTTTCCAGATTCATTTCCCTTACCCACTTCTCCCTCCACTCCTCAAATTGTGTGACATTATGATTTCCTCCCAACTTATCCTCACCCCTTTAGTACTACACCCTCCCCTTGGATTCTCATACTTGTTTTACTAGTTATCTACTTGAACAATAATGGTCTTGTACAGTATTTGTCCTTATGGGAGTTAGTTTACTCAGTATAATGCTGTCTGCTCCCTTCCAAGTTGTATAGTAATTTTCAAAATTGTTGCTCTTGAGTGATGCAAAATATTCCCTCATGTGAATGTACCACAATTTCTCAATCCATTTGATTGTGGTTGTATATATGGACTATTTCCAAGTTCTTGTGTTGGTGAATAATGCTGCTATGAACACAGGTATACAAATCTCTGTGTCTCAGTTCCAATTTTCTCAGTGTATATTTCAAGCAGTGGAATAGCTGGATGATAGGGAATTTATATGTCCAGCTTTTTGAGAAAACACCAAACTTCCTTCTAGATAGGCTGTACCATTTAACAATCCTACCAACAGTGTGTAAGAGTTCCTATCTCCCTAAATCCTCTCCAACTTTATTGTTCACTGTCCTGTTAAATTTTGCCACTGCTATTGGCATCTCATTATGGTTTTGATTTGTATCTCTCTTATTGCCAGTGATTTAAAGCATTTCTTCATGTGTCTGTTGGCCTTTCCAATGTCTTCCTCTGTGAAAAGTTTTTCCATGCCTTTCCCCCCATTTTGTATTTGGGTTATCATTCATTCTTTTGGAGGCCCTGTAGGATTCTGAACTTTTGATATGAGATCCTTGTCTGAGATGGTATTGTGTTATATTCCTTCAAGTTGCCAGCAACTCATATTGACCCTATGTATGATAGCTCTGAAGTTTGCCCTGCACTAAGCCAGTTACACTGATTCTAACACACCTACCGCATAGCCCTAGTCACTATATCAATCCATCTCATCTGGGGTCTTCCTCTCTTGTGCTGTTCCTCTACTCTTCCAAGCCTGATATCCTCCAAGGATTGGTCCTTCCTGGTCACATGCTCAAAGTAGGTGAGACAGAGCTTCAAAATCATAGCCTCCAAGGATTTCATTGTCTCCAAGATAAACCTATTTATTTTCTTGGTGGTCCATGGTATGTTCAACACTCTTCTCCAGCACCACAACTTCAAAGCATGAATTCTTCTGCTATCATTCTTAGTCATTATCCAGCTCTCTGATGCTTAGCAAGTAATTGCAAAGACCATGGACTGGATCAGGTGCACCTTAGTCTCTGTTGCTTCTGAGTACTCTGGAAAGATCCCTGACAGCAGATTTACCTAATGTAATTCACCTTTTGATTTCCTGACTGCTGGTACCAAGACTATTGATTGTGGAGCCGAGCAAGCTGTAACTATTAACAGCCTCAATCTCTTCTTCATCTTTCCTGGTGCTGACAATTGGCCCAGTGGTAGAAATCTTCATCTTCTTAATATATTCAATATTAAATACTATATACAGTCTTTGAACTACTGAGACGGTATTGCCAAATGTTTTTTCCCCAAGGTTTTCTTTTCACCCTGACAGAAAAGGTTTTTTGTTTTTTGGTTTTTTTTTTTATGTACACAAGGATTTAATCTTTAGAAGGTCTTATGCATCAATTTTTTCCTTTCCTGGTTGTGTATTTCTGGCTGTATTTGTCAGCCTCTTTATATCATGGGCCAGGCCTAAGTTTGGTCCCACTTTGTCTCCTATGATCTTTATGGGTTTGAGCTTTAACCCTAATTCTCTGATCTACCTTGAGTTGAGTTTTGTTTTTTTCTTTTTTTGGTATGGTGAGGTGTATCCTGTTTCACCTTTCTGAAGGTAGTAGTCCAGTTTTTCCAGAAGAGACATAAACACGCTGCAGTTTTAATTTGTATTTATATATGCAAACCAATATAAAATATATATTTTTAAAAACCAAACAAGGGGAAAAAAGTAACCTCAGCATCAGAGGCAGAGCTTGTCATTTCTGTACCTCTCCACTGCATCCTGATAAAATTGCTGGGTAAAAAATTTCAGAAAACAGTTTTCAGTTCAAAACTGCTTAAGTTGTCAGGTCCAAATCAATTTTCAGAACAATTATTTCCTCATAATAAACTCGAGATCTACGCCTTTCCTCCCACAGCCATGCAAGGTATGGGGGGCGGGGCACTCATGGTTGAGGACTGATGTAACCAATTTACTGATTATTTGGTGATTTTAAAAACAAACACCACCAAACAAAACAAAAAACTAGCGAAGTATGTAACTCCCACTAATCTGATATTCCACTATCCAATTTAGTAACTATTGTAAAATGTCTCTTTAAAGAATTTAAAAGAAAAAATGTCACTTGGAAAACTAAGGTGTTCAACTCAAGTCAAAGTATTTTCACATGCCTATACACATGAAGGGGCTCTCTTGTCTTAGTAATTGAAGAGTTGGCAGTGCTAACTCAAAACACACAGTTCCAATCCATCAGCTGCTCTCTGGGAGAAAGATGTGTTCTACTCTCCTGTGTCATTTACAGCCTCTGAACACTCATCAGAAAAACAGCTATGAGTTAGTTCTGACTTCATGGTACTTAACAACAGCAATATATACATGAGAAAGCTGGACAATGAATAAGGAGGACTAAGGAAGAACTGATGCCTTTGTATTATGGTTTTAGTGAAGAATATTGAGTACACCTTGGATCAGAAGAATGAACAAATCTTAGAAAAAAGTGCTACCAGAATTCTCCATAGCAGTCAGAATTGTAAGACTTTGTCTCATATGCTTTGTACATACTATCAAGAATAATCAGTCCCTGGAGGACATAATACTTGGAAAATAGGGGATCAGGAAAAAAGAGAAAGCCCCCAGTGAAATGGATTGATACAGTGACAGCAACAATAAACTCAAACACAGCAACGTTGTGAGGATTGCACAGAACTAGGAAGTGTTTCATTCTGGTGTATATAGGATAATTATGAGTCTGAACTACTGTATGGCATGTATAAACATCTAGATATCAACCAATCATTGCATTTTTTTTACATAAGATCCTTATATTTTTGTACATAAAGTCTGAAATATCTTCTTAGATCACTTAGTTCACAACATATTTCTTAATTTTCAAATTGTCTTGCCCCTTAACAAAAGCTCTTTTCCTATTCTGCTGTTTTTTCTGCAACATATTTTTGTTTTACTTATTATATCAAAATGACATCACAGAACATAGAGGTATGAAGGTGCATAGCAGAGCATTGCAATGTAGTATTTCTCACAAACAGATATAACAGAAATAATCTCAAAAAGAATAAAACATAGTAAAATATTTAGGAAATAATGGTATCATAGAAACATATTTCTGCTACCTGCTTTCAAAAAAAACCAATCATGGAGACAGGAACTGGAGTGGAAAAAGCAAAAATTATATATAGTGGCATATAGAAGACAGGGAGTATGAGCTTCCCAAATCTCTTTGTCAGAGACCATGGGGACTTATATAGACGATACACATGGCAATGAAATGTATGAGAATTTCCACAGCATTTTCTCTTATTTTATGTCCAGGCCTGGTGATAAGTACTAGGTGACTTGGCCCAGCCCTATCTAGGACCTGAGATGTCTGGTGCCATCCAATGTTCTATAACTTAAGGGAAGTAATTCCCAGCTGCAGACTGCAGGGTTTAAAAAAGTATGTCTCAGCTGCATATTGTCAGGTATAACAAAAATCTTAAGTTAGAGAGTAATTCTCCACTACAGATTGCAGGGTAGACAGGCAAACAATATTAAACAACTTCAGTTTTGAAAAGGAGGCTTGCAAATTGCTTCTGTGAGGCTAAGAGAAAAAGCTCCTCCCTTTTAAATTATGGGAAAGATGATTAGTTCTACTTTATTGACAGTTAACATCATACAATAAATATTTTTCTCATTATGAATTCCCAGTGTTTATTATTTTTCTGATACAACTTTTAATAATGACTGTGTTTAATGACTGGCAACAATTAAAAAACTAGAGAGCAATCTAACAGAGATCTGCTTTCTCTCAAATAATTACCATTGATAAGGCAATGGGGGTTCTTCCTGGTTGGCTCCTCCCAGGGTCTCTGGAACTTCTTGCCAGAAGGAGCATAGTGGTGTGAGCGCAGGAATCATGGCAAGCTTTTGGAGTCGAGTGCTTTTCCGGGCATGTGTTTGGCATGCAGGTTTGTTCTGTCCCTGGGAGCAAGGCACTGGTCTGTGCGTTGCTGTGCAGAGGTAACTCGTGGTTGCTGTGATGTTGAAGACTGTGACAGTGATGTGCCAATCGTGGTAATGGGTACCCATGGTGGATAGTGTTGGCTGGAGCTTCCTGACTAAAAACAAGCCTGGAAACAGGAGCGGCATCCACTTCCGAAATGGCTTGCCTCCGGAAACTCTATGTACGAACAGTGCTCAGGCTGTTCGTCCATAGGGTCGCTATGAGTCGTCTATGACTCAACGGTACCAAACAACAACAAGGCAATTGGGTACTTTAATAAGGAGTCCTATAGTGTCACTCTGGGAATTTCATGTCTCCAGATTCTACTCAGGCTCACTATAAGGATCCCCGCTTTTAGTACTGGAGCCTGTAAAAAGCAGGGTGACCTACAAGCAGCAAGTCTGTGACAGTGGCAAGTTATTCTGGATGAGGTTTGTCAAAATCTGCTTATGAATTCTATGTAGGAAACTACTCTAAGACTCCCTGGAAAATTAGACATATTAAGGAATCTGAAAACTGACAGGATGATAAAGTTAAGGAGATCCATTTGATATCACTTGTTCATGGCCTCTTCTGAATCTAGCTTGAATTTCTGGCATTTCCCTGTCAACATTGTTCTAATCACTCTTGAATAATCTTCAGCAAGATTTTACTTGCATGTGATAGCAATAATATTGATCAATAATGTCCATATTTTGCTGTAGTTGTCTTTAGTTACCACTGAGTCAACTACAATTCTTTTTGAGGCTAAAAAACAGATCTGAATCTTGCCCTATCTTATACCATCCTAATGATTTTGGTTATAATCAATCCCACTGTAGTGATCACTGTTATCAATCTATCTCATTAAGGTTCTTCCTCTTTTGCTGACCCTCTACCTTTCTCATCATGGTGTCTCTCTCCAAGGACTGGTACCTCTGGAAAATATGACCAAAGTTTCAACATCCTTGCCTGTAGGAACCATTCTGGCCAAACTTCTAGCTAGAGAGATTTGTTTGTTTTTTTGGCTGTCTATAGGATATTCAGAATTATTCTCCCATATCCCATTTCAAAAGCATCAGTTCTTATTTTTCTGTCACACTTATTGTTCAACTTTCAAATGCATAGGAAGAAACTGAAAATACCATGTCTTGGATTTGCACACCATTGTCTTTAAATTTTCATCCTTGCTCTTTAGCACTTTAGAGAGGTTCCTGACAGATTTCTCAGCGCAACACGTTTGATTTTCTGACTTATATGGATGCTGAAATAACTGACAATTCAAATCTTTTCTCCATATATCACAATGTTGTCCAGTGAAGAGGATTTTTACTTTCTTAAATATTGAGCTGTGACCCAAATTGAAGGCTATAGTTGTCTGCAGCAAATATTTCAAGTCCTCCTCAATTTCAACATGCAAGATTATGTTCTGAATAACCAAGGTTGTTGACAAGTACTTCAATACCGATATTACATTCTTCATATGTCCCAAGTTCTTGAATGAGCTGCTCAAAATACACACTGAATACACAGACCTTTGATTTAAAACTATGAAGTGTTCCTTTGTTCTGTTTGGAGAACTCCCTCTCTGTCTCGATATGGGTTTCAGATAAACACAATCAAGTGTGCTGGGATTCTCGTTTTTCTCAATACTGACCGTAATTTATTGCCCTGCTGGTCAAGATCTACCTTACATCAGGAATTGTGCCCTTGTTACACAAAGCCATTCTTTTGAATAACCATTTTGTCATGAGTGAGAAGTATAGATCTCTTCCAGTTGGTTTGCCAAGTAACTGTTGCCTGAATTTCTTGGTATATGCTGGAAAGCACATCCATGGTTGCATCTGTTTTGTCAAACACCTCAACTTACATTCCACAAATTCTTTGGGCCCTGTTTTTGTCAATGCCTTCAATGCAGTTTGAACTTCTTCCTTCCTTATTGGCTCTTGATCGTATGCTACAGCAAGTCTGTGTATACCATCTTCTTTTGATGCTCCTTGCATCATTCAGGATTTTGCCCCTGGGATGTTTCAGTATTGCAACTCAAATTTGTTCTTCAAGCTTGAGAACACTGTGTTCTTCTCTTTGGGTTTCTTAACTCCAGCTCTCCACATAAAATATTTTGCTTGTCTTCTCAAGGTGATTTTGAAATCTTCTGTTTAACAACTTCACTATCTTCCTGTTTTGTCTTGTGTTTCAGCACAAATTTCAGAGTTTCTTCTGACATACATTTTGGTCTTTTGTTTCTTCCTTGTATTTGCAATGACTTTTGATTGTCATGTTGTCCTTGGAGTCATCCCATAGTTTGCCTGGTCTTTGGTAATTATTGTTGTGTACCGTCAGTAGGAACCAACCCATAGCTGACCCTCCGGCAGGTTTTCAGAGGCAATTAGTTTCATGGGAGATTGCCCATCCTTCTCCCAGAACAGCTGATGGCCTCAAAGTGTGTGCCTTTTGGGATTGCAGTGCATCTTCTTGCCACTAGGCCACCCGAACTTCCCTAGTGCTCCAATAATAAAATCTATTATTGAGATGGTTTTCAAATTCAGTTGAGATACACGGGAAATTGTATTTTGGTCCTGATGCATTGATTGTCATTTTAACCTTCAATAAGAACTTACATCTGAGTACTGATGTTCTACACAGCCTGTCCTGGAGAGAGTGAAATCAAGTTGCTCCTTGGCGGCAAGGATTTTGAAACTCTTGTCTCTTTTTTTT
>NW_006400026.1:830413-830995 GCF_000299155.1 Elephantulus edwardii
AAGGGTCACACAGGTGTGGGTTGCAGGGGGTCACACAGTGTCGGGTAGTCTTCGTTCCTCTGGGGTCTCACAGTCTTCGCTCCTCTGGAGTTCCGCAGTAGGTGGCTGGCTCTTGTTCTTCCCTGGCCCCTCTCACGGTGGAACCCCGTCTGTCGGCGGCGTTCTCCCGTCTGTCGGCGACGTTCTCCCGTCTAGCGGCAGCGTTCTCCAGTCTGGCGGCGGCGTTCTCACGCTGCGTCGCTCTCGCTGGTGCTGCGTTGCTGAATATTTGTTTCTTGATGTTGAGCTTCAATTCATATTGAAGACTACAGTCCTTGACTTTCTACAGTAAGCACTTCAAATCCTTCTCAGTTGTGGCCAACAAGGTTTTGTCATCTGTATGTATAACACAGATTTTTTATGAGTCTTCCTCCAATTCTGATGCCATCTCTATTTAGAGTGGCACATAGAATTTAAAAAATTAAGAAATACTCAGAATTCATGAAATTGTTCAGTTGATGGTATGATTGTCATGGTGAGATACAGGACCTTAAAACTAGAGAATTAAGAAAAACTAATGGCTTTAGTCCAAACCTTTAGACT
>NW_006400026.1:831129-832003 GCF_000299155.1 Elephantulus edwardii
CCCCCCTCCCCCCCCCATTTGACTTTTAATGAGGAATCTTCAGAGGAAGGTACGTTAGCAGCTTGACCTTGGAGAAATACTTTTGTAGTTAGATTCCAAGGTGCTAAGCATGTAACCAATCTCTTGGACCCAGTTGCCTCTGCTTTCTGTCAGTGAATAAACAGTTCAGAGTTTGTCTGCATCTCAAATAAGGACCAGTGTGAGAAAATAACCCAGAAGGATGGATTTAGCATAGTTTTCAGTTTGGAAGGCTACATCTGCATGTGGGGTTTCTTTTAGGGGTCAGACCCTGTCTCCGTTCCTGTATGCCCAGTGTCAACATCTCTGTGTCTTCACATCAGTCGTCTCTGTATCTGGGAGCTTTCATTGCAGGGGTTCTGGGTCCAAAGATAGTTTCTTGTATATTCCAGTAGCATAATACTCTGTCATATGTCATTGTTTTATGCTGTTCAGTCAGGACTGACTCATAGCGCTGATGTGTTAGTGGGTTTTTAAGTATTCTTTCATTTTTACCAGAAGATTGGGGGTGGATAGTACTCTATCTCTGAAATATTTTTTAACTTTTTGATCACTAAAGATGAATACATAATCCATTTGATATATAGAGAGAAATTAACTATGAGAAAATGTTTTAATTTTTGTTACTTGATATCATCAGACCTTTGTTGATAATCTCGTTATTTGAGTTTGGCTGGAGAAAAAGGCATCACAAGATGCTTGAAAAAACTTCATTAAGTAATGACTATTGATTAGTTTTAACTAATCTGCGTTATGCAGATGACACAATCCTGCTTGCTAAAACTGAGGAGGACCTGAAATGCTTGCTGCAGAGGGTCAAGGACTGCAGCCTTCAGTATGGATTGAGTCTCAATGT
>NW_006400026.1:838953-844945 GCF_000299155.1 Elephantulus edwardii
AAAGATTCTCATCACTGGGCCATGATAGATGGAGAAAAGATTAATATCAATTTCAACTTGCTAGGTTCCATAATCAACTCTTTTGGCACCAGCATTCACAAAATCAACAGAGTGCCTTAGCAAAATTTGTCAAGGATCCTTCCACAGTACTTAATAACAATGTAAGTCTAGAGACTAAGGTGAGCTTGACCTAGGCCCTAGTGTGTGATTATTTGCTATATATCAGAGAGCATGACCATGAGTAAGTATGACACAAGAAACAATGGCTTTGAGTTGCGGTGCTGGTAGAGTCCTACACACTGCTTAGTCTTAGAGGACAAATAGGTCTGTCCTAGAGAAGATGAAGCCAAGTTGCTTACTGAAAACAAACATTGTGAAGTTTCATCTCGCATGCTTTAGGCATACTGCCCAAGAGACAAGTAGCTGGAGAAGGGTATCATGCTTGGAAGGGTGGAGAGGTAACACAGGAGAGAAAGACCCCAGATCAGTTGCATTGACACAGTGACTAGGGCAATATACGTGTGTTGAAGACAGTGAGCTTGACTCAAGATAGGCCAGAGCTATTGTGTTCCAGGTTGCTTTGAGTTGTAGATAACTTGACAGCTTTAAAAATTATGTTGTTAGGGAGCTCTGGTGGCTTAGTGGGAAAAGCTGTGCTGTAATCTCAATGGCAAGTGGACTGAAGTCATCAGCTACTCTTTAGGAGAAAGATGATCAATCTCCTCTGCCTCTTCTCCCAATGCTTGGGTCAGCTATGAGTCAGCTGCGACTCAAAAGCATGCACTGACCAACCATGCATGCTACTATGTGCTGTCAATTATAATTTATAGTGACCTCAAGAATCTTCCCCTATCTTGTGCCATCATCATGATCCCTCTTATGGTCAAGCCCATTGTTAGAGTCACTGTGTCAATCCATTTTTTTACAGTCTTCCTCTTGTGCTGATCCTCCACTTTTCCCAGAATGATGTTTTCCTAAGGACTGGCCTCTTCTAACAGTATGCCTAAAGTATGTGAGACCAAATCTTAGCATCCTTGCCTCTAAGGAGCACCCTGCAAGAAAGACTTCCATCAAGATAGATTTGTTTGTTCTTAGATGCTCATATATGTGCATGTGTTTGCGTTTTCATGATCTCTATTTTCATTTCCTAGAAGACAGTAATTCATTCAAAACTGAAGCATGATTATTTCAAAAACAAGAGAAAATCTGTTACTATCACAATGAAAGCACACTGGTCTCTGAGTCACAAGGATTCCAAAACTAAGGACAAGTACTTAACCATGCTAAGATACCTATTCTCTTAAAAAAAAAGAAAAATAGAAGACCTTTACCCAAATATATGCTGTTATTAGTCAAGAACTAAAATTGATTAATAATGAATAAATATCTTTTTTGAAAACCAGAAATAAACTATCATTTTCAAATTATCATTTTTCTTAAAATAGGGGAGGGGTTTTTTCGCATTTAATATTCAGCTACCAGATAACTCTTTACAAGATTCAGGACACCAGTGCTATGGCAGTGAGACTGATCTATTTAAACAAAGAATTCTCACTCTATAACGTTAATTATAATCTTTGAGAAGGGATTTTTAGTACCTAAACATCTCTACGAATTTTCTTAACTACATTTCATATTAAGTGTTTAGCAACACTGTATAAATTTCAATTCTTATGAGCTTATTATCTTTACCATTATTTACTTGCTCTATTTCTTCCACTGCAGGAAATACTTTACCTAATAGAGGCAAGTGCAATACTCTACACTATCATCTCTCTTAATTTCCAAAAGTTCCCGGAGAGGGGAAAAAGAGCCTTTTACTTATTTTCTAGCATTAAAATTTTATTAAAGTGACTCTCATCTTGACATTTTTTTTAATTTGATAAATATGTGATAGAAATAAATTTACTGTTAAAGTATTTTAATTTAGAAATAGAAAAAAAATCTGGGAAAAAACCAAAAAATGTGGTAAATTTTTACTCCATGAGTTTCTTAAATCCATAATTATTCATCAATTCTCACGATGGGGAAAAAAACAAAAAGAAGACAAACACCACTCTTCCAAAAGAAAGGAATTCAGCCGCCACTGTAAAAGAGAGAGAAAAAAAAAAAAAAAGAAGAGTGAGACATCTGGTCAATTTTGAGTGTATGATAGATTTTAATAATTAATATTGACATGAAATATGCTACAGTTTTATAAAATAAAAACCAATTCTTTAATATCTCAATCTTACCATCAAACAGCATTCATTAGTAAAGAAGGCCCAAAGAACTTGAGAATTTTGGAACAGAAAAAGACTTTGAGATGACATTGTTGAACCAAGCATATCTTAGATTCATAATGCCCATTTTCGGAATCCATTTACTATCTAGCATATTACCTTTGTATATGCCTTGCATAATAGCCTGGTTAATGAAAAGGAGCATTAACAGCACAGTGCTGAAGCACTTGGCTGGTAACTGGGACATCAATTTGAACCCACTAGCACTTCCAAGGAGAAACATGTGCAGCCTGCCTCTATACAGATCACTTCTTAGAAAGCACGGGGCAAAGTTCTACATCTCATAAGGGCATCATGAGTCAGAAGTAACCCAATTATCAGGTTTTTGTTTGGTGATTTAAAGAGTGATGTATGTTCTTTAAATATGGGTAAAATATTTCAATCAATTTTACAACAGTCATGAAATAGCACAAAAATAATCAATTTTTTGAAAACTTTTCTCCAAATGTTTTATGTGGCCTTCATGTAAAGTTTAAAATAAATCTGAAGACAGAGCTTTAATGCTTTAAACACTGAAAAATTTTGTACTTACAGAAACAATTGGCCAAAGGACTGTAAGAGATTCCTATTTCTTTCCATTCCCAAACAAGAAAATCCAACAGAATGTGGAAATTATCAAACAATAAAATTACTATCACTTGAAAGTAAAATACTGCTGAAAATTATTAAAAAATATCTAGAACTGTACATCAACAGAAAACTGACAGAACTTCAGGCTAGATTTAGAAGAAATCATGTCACCAAGGATACCACTGCTGGTGTCAGATGGATCTTGGCTGAAAGCACAGAATACTAGGCTATCTACCTGTGTGTTACTGACTCTATAAAAACATTTGACTATGTGGACTGAAACAAATTACTGTTAACATTAAGAATGGGAATCCAAGAGTACTTAATTGTGCTTATGTAAAACCTCTACCTAGACCGAGGAGTTGGTGTATGAACAGAGCAGGGGAACACTATATGGTTTAAAACCAAGAAAGGTGTACATCAGGGTTGCATTATTTCTCCATACCTTTTCAATACGTATGCTCAGCAAATAATTTAAGAATTTGGATTCTATGAAGAAGAATGTTGTCTTCAGGAACAGAGAAAGACATCACCAACCTGGGTTATGCAGATGACATAACTTTGCTTGCTGAAAATGAGGTGAAGCGCTTGCTGCAGAAGATCAAGGACTACAGCCTTATGATTTATGTCTCAACATTAGGGAAATGAAAATGTTTACCACTGGACCAACAGGAGGAGGAGAAATACAATTGGTTAATAATTTCATCTTATTAGGATTTATAATAAATATGTGTGATACTACCAGGCAGGAAATCAGAAGACAAATTACTGGGTGAATCTGTTGTCACAGTCTTCTGCAAGGTACTGAAGAGGAAGGATGTCAGCTAAAAGACTGATCCAATCTGCTCTAACCATAGTCTTCTAAATTACTTGCTTTGCATATGAAAGTTGGACAATGAATAAGGATGATGCAAAAAAGATTGGGGATTTAGAGCTGTGGTGTAGGAAGAGTACTTAGTGTCCAATAGATTGCCAAAAATAACAAATATGAAATTGAGAAAGTGAAACTGGGGTGCTTCTTAGGGGTAAGAACAGAGAAACTTTGTGTCATGTACTTTGGGCACATTGCTAGGAAGCAAGTCCTTGGAAAAGGATATGCTGGGAAAGGTGGAGGAATCAGCAAAAGGGGGAAACCCTCAACAAGATGAACTGACGCAGTGATCTAAAATCTGTTGAGAACCACTGGCCTCAAGGATCTCATTTCAAAATAGTGTGGTGTGTCTTGTCCTCTACAATACTTTAAAGCAATGATTTAGAAAATTGTAAAACTAGGAAAAATAAAAGCATGTTAGATTAAAATTTGACAAGATCAGTATGACAGAGGTATCTAACAATAACGTTCCATTCTTAAGCTAAAAATTTATCAATCCTGCAATCCCAGAGGTATGAGGTTCAAATCCAATAGATGCTCTGCTGTAGGAGGGGGCAATCTCCTCCTGTACCAGTCAGATCTGATTTGACGGTACACACGCACAGAAAATAATACAATAAAAAAATTAAAAAAAAATTATCAATCCAATCGTTGAAACTCAGGCTAAATATTTACTTCACTAGCTATCTATGAAAAGCTGGAGATTTTAAATGCTGGCAAAAGCATATCTGAAGTAGAAACGTGGTTCTAGATACTAGATATAGACGTAATGCAATACAAAGAAGCTTTGCAAGGTGCACTGCTAATCAAAACATCACCAGCTGGAGTCCACCAGCTGTTCCTCAGAAGAAAAGATGTGTCCTCCTGTGAACATTTACAGTTTCAAAACCATGAGGGAGAGAGCTTTGAATTGGAGTATTAGCTGGATGGTAGTGGTCTTTTGACTTTTTAATGCATGCAAACTGAACATCAAGTGAAGAAACTGACTCAGATTAGAAAGTACTTTCAAAACTGAACCAAGAGCTAAAAATACAGGTTCCTACCCTTAAGGAGGCTTTGGTGGCCTTCTATTAAGGAGCTGCACTGCCTATCCAAAGACACAAGGCTTGAATTCATCAGCTACTACATGGGAGAAACACAGGCAATGTCCTAAAGCAAGTTAGTGCCTCTGAAAGAAGGACAGCTATGGGTCAGTTCTGACTCAACAGGACTTATCATATCAACCAATTGTTAGTCAGGGAGCTACATAAGTATAGAATTAAGTTTCTATACTTAGAACTTTAGCTAAGTATAGAACTTATTCCCTGTACCTAAGCTTTGTCATCTATGAAATAAAAAATAATAGTTCTAATGTCACAGATTAAAGAAGCTTGGATGCAGGAGTGGCATTCACTTCCAAAATAGCTTGCCTTTGAAAACACTTTGAACTTGGAGAAACAATGAAAGTTATACAAGTGTTCAAGACTTTCCTTCATAAGATCACTTAAACAATGTTACAGAGTTTTCACAGGATTCAATACATAAGGCAGGACATAATATTAAGTGCTGTCAAGACCCTATAAACAAATCTGGACCCTGCCTTGTCCGATGTCATCCTCAATATTTCTGCTATGTGTAAAGCTCATTGTTAGTCACTGTGTCAATTCTTGTCACTGAGGTGTCAATAAAATTAGTATTGCTAATTATCAATAGGAAAAGGTAAAGAAATTAAATTGCTGACCTTTCAGTCAGCCTTGAAAGCTATAAAACACTACTCCACCAGAGCCCAATCTAAGTGCTCATGGTAAAAGAGGGTACTGGGGTAGACCGTATAGGATACGTAAGTAATGGAGTAAGTCTACTTCAGAATTCATCAACTATGTAAAAGATACCAGTGCCAACGCAGACAGTAATGTCTCCTGAGAGGTGAAAATAGCATTACGCAATGACTTGGAAAAAATTTTTTTTAAAGGTACTGATAATAATGGGTGACTGGAATGCAAAAGTTGGGAACAAAGAGGAAGATTCAGTAGTTGGAAAACATGGACTCTGTGACAGAAATGGAGCTGGAGAGAGAATGATCGAATTTTACACAATCAATGACTTATTCATAGCAAATACAGTTTTTTAAGAGGCATAAACGTAGGTTATATACCTGGATTTCACCTGATGGCACGCATAGGAATCAGATCGATTACATATGTGGAAAGAACCGCTGGAGAAGCTCAATATCAGGTGTGAAAACTAGGCCAGGAGCTGATTGTGGAACAGACCACCAACTACTCATATG
>NW_006400026.1:845045-849701 GCF_000299155.1 Elephantulus edwardii
CTGACATACTTTGGACATGTTGTAAGGAGAGACAGGTCCTTGGAGAGGGACATCATGCTTGGGAGGGTGGAGGGATGGCGAAAGAGGGGAAGACCCTCTATGCAGTGGATTGATTCAGTGACTGGGGTAATCAGGATGAGTGTGTCAGAGGCATTGCAATTTGCACAGGATAGAGCAGGGTTTAGGGCTGTTGTACATAGGGTTGCTATGAGTCACAAGCAACTCGATGGCACATAACAGTTGATAAGGATTTATATAAATGTTTTATTTCATGAATGGAACATCTAACTACATTCTCATTTAAGGTGTCTTCATTTTATTACAGCTGTTTGGGAAACCAGTCATTTGTAATCTTCACAATTTGATTACCTGAAAACAAAGCAAAAATCTATTTTCATTATATTTCAAAATTGTGCTCATAAGCTGCTTGTATTATTAGTACTTTTTCCAGAAGATATGTATTAAGCCATTATCAAACATACCTGAGTCAATATAAGAGTTTAAGTGGCAAGTTTTCCAACATTGTGTCCTTCCATAGCTTGTCTGCTGGATGGCATCTAACAACAACATAGGTTTTGTAGTTTTCATCCTTTCTGCCATCTCTCCATTAGACTAACTTCCATGAAAGTAATTTTCCCCCAACTTAATGCTATATTGAAAAGCTGTCTACACATAAATTTTGTTGAATGAGACTCATTGTGTTTGTGTGTGTGTGTGTGTGTGTGTGTGTGTATTATTTTGTGTGTACACACCATCAAATCGGATCTGACAGGTACAGGAAGAGATTGCCCCTCCTTCTCCAGAGCATCTGGTGGATTTGAACCGCATATCTCTGGGATTGTAGTGCAGCTTCTTGCCACGAGGCCACCAGAGCACCCTATATATGTTGTTGATTGTCATCTAATCGAGCAGGACTCGAGCAACCCTATGATCAAAAGACCTGATGCTTTTCTATAACTAGCGTTGTTTCTCAAAGTTCATAGTTTCCAGAGGCATGTTGTTTAGGAAGTGGATGTCACTCCTCTGCTTCCACATCTCTTAAACTGGGACCTCCATCAAAACACTGTCCACGATGGATAACTCTGATCGCATTTGACACCCCAGTGCCACAAGGTTAAGCATCATAGGTAAACCAAGGTTACCTCAGTACAGCAAATTGACAGAAGAGTGCTGTAGCCCTTAGAAAAATGTTCCTCCAAAATAACTACCAGCTTTTAAATACAAAGGCCCTCCACCGAGGTCTTGTTGACGAATATGTTGCTGTTATGCTGTCCTGTCGCCTGAAACTCATATAGCAAGCCTGTGTACAGCAGCTCTGAACCCTTCCCTCTCCTGAACTTGTCTTACTAAATCTGACACACCAACCCCCATTGCCTCAGTCACTGTATCAATCCATCTCCTGGGTCTTCCTCTCTTGTGCTGTCCCTCCACCCTTCCAAGCATGCCAGGGACCAGTCTCTCCTTGCCATGTGCCCAAAGGATGTGAGATGGTGCTTCAAAATCCTAGACTCCAAGGAGAGACTTTGTTTAACCCTATCCAAAACAGACCTATTTGTTTTCTTGGCAGTCTATGGTATGTTCTATGGTATGTTCAAGACTTCTCCAACACCACAAGTAGAAGACATCGATTCTTCTGGCATCCTTAGTCATTGTCTACCTCTCTGTCGATTATTCTGGCATTCTTAGTAATTGTCTGCCTCTCTGAAGCATAACAAGTAATTGCGAAGATGATGGCCTAGATTAGGCACACCTTAGTCTCTAGATTGACATACTTGCTTTTCAGCATTCTGGAGAGGAGCCGGACAGATTCTCCCAATGCAGTTCATCTTTTGTTTTCCTGACTGCTGACATCAAAGAGTGTTGATTGTGGAGCTGAGCAAGCTGTAATCACTAACAACCTCAATCTCCATCGATCATGGTTCTGCCAGTTGGCCCAATGTTGAGAATCTTTGTTTTCTTTTTTTTAACATTTGTTACACACTTTATTTGTAATAACTGATAAACAGGCTTATATTAACTTTGCTTCACATGTGAATATTTAATTACAGTTCCACCATGAAAATGGCTTTAAACATTGGAAACTGATAAAACATGAAAGTCTTAAATTTTATAGCATCTAGGCAGTGATTTTTCCCATTTTTATTAATTTTAATGAAAGTTTACAGAGACTTAGGGTTTCCTTTCATTGTTGCAGTTATCTCCCTGCCCATCCCCTCCCCCCAATTCGCTCTTCTCTGAAAAAAAAGAAAATACTCTTTATTGTTACACAATCCCTCCCCCCAAGTCCACTCCACTGTGCAGCCTTCATTCTGGACTCCTGTCATGACAATAATACCTAATCATATATCGTATTTAAATAGTTCTCCCCCTCATCTGTTTCAATGCAGTATACATTATTTATCTCCTTTCTTGATGTGGAGCTTCAGTCCATTCTGAAGACTTGATCTTTTGCAGCAAGCACTTCAGGTCTTCAATTTCAGCAAGAAATAGTGTCTTCTGCATAATGTAGGTTGTTGATGAGTCTTTCTCCAATCTTGATTCCACATTCCTCCTCATAAAGCCCCGCTTTCTGAATTATCTGTTCTGCTTACAGATTGAGAAAGTGTGGGGACAGGATACATCCCTGACACACTTACAGATTTTGAACCATGCACTGCCTCTTTGTTCTATTCTGAGGACTGCTTCCTGATAGGTTTTGAGTAAGCACAATCCAGTGTTCTGGGATTTCCATTTTCCTCAAGGTTAGCCACAATTTATTTTGATCCACACAGTCAGAGCCCTTTGCATACTCAAACACAGACGTTCTTCTGGTACTCTCTGCTTTCTGTCAAGATCCATCTGACATTGGGAATATGACTAGTGCCATGACCTCTTGTTTATATATATTGGTAGCTGTGATATTAATGTTAATATTCCTGTCAACTTGGGTGGGGGTGGGGCTGGTGGTTGTGTGCCATCAAGTTGCTTGCTACAAACCCTGCTTTTTCCTGAGCTATTTTCACTGGCATGTTTCTTTGGGCATATTGCCAGGAGGGATTAGTCCTTGGAGAGGGACAGTGAGAGGGAGAACCTGGATGAGATGGATTAACTCAGTGACTGGGGTAATGAGTTGATGTGTCGGAGACAATGAAATTGACTCAACTTAGGTAGTAGGTAGGCTTTTTAAAAAATTATTTCAATGAAAGTTTACAAAGATACTTGTTTCCATTCATTCATAAACATCCCCCTCTCTTCCCCCTTTCCAATTCACTTTGTAATGCTTGTCCTCTTTCAGGTTGTTACTTGTATACGTAATGTATATGTTCATGTCTATTCGATGGACAATTAGGCTGTTATTTTTAGTGGCTAAGCAGACAGTATGCAGTCATCTTCATTTTGGGACTTGATAAAAAGGGAATTACTTTTTGGAGTGTGGCTAGCATCTAGTATATAAATGGATGTTCTGCCAAAGCTCACTTTCTGTCGACCTTGCAGTATTCTTGTCTGATCACAGGCCTTTGAGACATGAACCAGGAGAGGCTTCCAGTCTCACTTGATTTGTAGTTGGTGGGTTTGCCAGCCCCCGTAATGTTATTGTTGTTGTTGTTACTTGCCGTTGAGTCGTTTGTGACTCATAGCGACTCTATGTACAACAGCCCTAAACCGTGCTCTATCCTGTGCCAATCTCATTGCCTCTGACACACCCATCGCGATTACCCCAGTCACTGAATCAATCCACCTCATAGAGGGTCTTCCCCTCCTGCGCTGTCCCTTCACCCTACCAAGCATGATGTCCCTCTCTAAAGACCTGTCTCTCCTTACAACATGTCCAAAGTATGTCAGGCGAAGCCCCAGAATCCTTGCCTCCAAGGAGCAGCCTGGTTTAACCCTCTCTAGGATGAATCTATTTGTTTTCTTGGCAGTCCATGGTACATTCAATACTCTTCTCCAGCACCACAGCTCAAAGGCGTCAATTCTCCTTCTATCCTCCCTAGTCATTGTCCAACTCTCTGATGCATAACAAGTGATTGCAAAAACCATGGCCTGTATCAGGCGCACTTTAGTCTCCAGAGAGACACCGTTGCTCTTGAGTACTTTAGAGAGGTCCCTAACCGCAGACTTTCCCATTGCAATACGTTTTTGATTTCCTGGCTACTGGTGCCAAGGGTGTTGACTATGGAGCCGAGCAAACTGAAGCTGTGCTTTATGCTGTTGATTGGTCCACCAATTTGGGACCTGTAAGCCTCCATAATTGCATGAGCCATTTGAAGTTTGTAAATGTCTCTCTGTGTAACTATCCACTCCCTCTTCACTTAACTACCTCAATATCTCGAGTTTCCTATTTATGGCAATAATAAAAAATATTCAGGCAGTTGATATGCTGTACTGTGGTGGCTTCTTGCTATGTACTGTCAAGTTAACTGATTCATGAACAGTAGCATAGCCAATACCCTATCCTAAGCCAGCCTTATAATCTCTGACACACCTGCCCCCATGGCCGCAGTCACTGTATCAGTTCATCTAATCTGAGTCTTCCTCCAGTGTGCTGACCCTCCACCCTTCCAAGCATGATGTTGTCCAAGGACTTGTCCCTCCTAGCAACATACCCAGAGTATAAGAGACAAAAGTTTCAATATCTCTCATGAATATTGATGCAAAAATCCTAAATAAAATACT
>NW_006400026.1:856374-859549 GCF_000299155.1 Elephantulus edwardii
CTAGGAAAACAAACAGATTTGTCCTGGAAAGGGTTAAACCGGGTGGCTCCTTGGAGGCAAGGATTCTGAGGCTCCGTCTAACTTACTTTGGAAATGTTGTGACGAGAGACCGGTCCTTAGAGAGGGACATCATGCTTGGGAGGGTGGAGGGACAGCGCAGGAGAGGAAGGCCCTCTATGTGGTGGATTGAATCAGTGACTGGGATATTTGGGATGGGAGTGTCAGAGACAGTGAGTGCGATTGGCACAAGACAGAGCGGAGTTTAGGGCTGTTGTACATAGGGTCGCTATGAGTCACAGGCGACTCGACAGCACATAACAACAACAACATTCATTTACTCTTCTGCCCTTTCCCTAATCCGAAAACAGTTAGGTGTTCCAAGGAGTAAAACTGAGAATAAGTGATTGCCACAAAACACAGGCTCCACGTAATTTAAGCAAATAACTTTTCTATCAGCTAAACCTGTCTCATGACTTAATAAAATGTTGAAATGCAAAAAAGAATCCTTGAGTTATATAAACCAGAAGAGGTATAGCCGACTCTGGCCCACCTCACCTTTTTACAGTCAGGCCTGTGAGAGAGCTGAAACCTGAGCCAATAGTCTTGCTTTTCTAAGTCTTAACAGTTTTCTTCCTCTGCTAGGATACAAGATTAAACAATTTTCTGTCACTATTCGTGGAAAATACTTAGGGTTTTTTTTTTCTTTTCAGAAAAGTATCTGTCTTATAGTGCACTATCAAGTCTAGTCTAGAGACTTTGAGTCTCAGATTTTGTACTTCATTATTTTCTCCATGATTAGAGTTGGGATTTCTCACTATTAACATGAAAGACAATTCAAAACTTACAATGATCATTGCCTCCTTATAGCTACTCTCATTCTATTTTGTGACTTTTTTAAAAAAAAAAATTAACTATGGCGCTCCTGTGGCTTTAGCGGTAAGGGACTCCTCTGCCAACTCTAAGGTTTATGGCTCAAGTCCACTAGTTTCTCCATGGGAGAAAGATGGGAAATCTCCTTCCATGCTACTTACTGCCTTTGAAAACCTGCTGGAAGGTCAGCTATGAGTTGGTTCCAACTTGACAGTACCCAAAGATGACAACATACTTAAGAGAATCATCTGGTAATACATATCTAGTCACTTACCATTAAAAAGATAGTTGACAGAGCCTTTCTATAGACTGGCACTCTCACCACTATGCATAAAGTAAGCATAATAAGTAGTGAAAAGAAAAACTCCAATGCTATCAAGGTCATATCAAGTTCATGCTAACTCCACATGCCTGAGCAGAACTGCTTCACAGAACATTCTTGGGTGCAATCTTTATAAAAGAGGATCATCAGGGCTTTCTTTCATGATATTATTAGGTGGGTTTGAATTGCCAACATTTAGGTAAGTAGTCAAGCACAAACCATCCATGTTACCCAGAGATCTTATGAAATTACTACTTCCAAAAAGCACGTAACCCTCAAAGATAAATACGCAAGACATAAAGTATTACAGTTTATACTAAATCCTTACACTAAACTTAACTGATTGTTGTGATAACCATTGCCAAAAAGTTTCCAGGTAACCTGTAATGAATTTCAAAAGCAAAATCACCTAGAAATGAATCAAGTACTACTCATATCTCAAAATTTCTCTCTTTAAAAACCATAAAAGTGAGTATGACACTGTCCCACTAGTATCAATGGCTACTTCTAATAAAAACAGCAACTTCCATTTATGTGCTCAACCAAATTATTTTTCAATAGGGAACCCTACATGATTTAAACTTGACTCTTGGCCAAGCAGGAGTAACTATTTCTATTAGATAAACTGGGCTAAAAGTAGTGCTGGTTGCCAAAGTACTAAATGTCCGAACTCACAACCACTCCATGTGAGGAAGATGCGGCAATTTGTTTCCATAAAAAGAAAAAGCCATAGAAACCCTCTATCTTACAGGGTCATTATAAATGGAAATCAATTCAATGCAATGGGTTTGGGTCTGGGTGCAGAAAAGATAAGCACTCAGCTGCTTAATGAAAGGCCTATAGTTCTAATCCACCCAGCTACTTCATGAGAGAAAGGCCTGGTGATCTGTTCCCATCAAAATATCCATCTAAGGATCTCTATGCAGCAGTTTTACTCTATACTTCAGGGTCACTATGAGTGACAATCAACTTGATGGCATATAACAAAAACATGACAGATATTAACAAGAACCCAAGTGATCTGGGTCCAGGATTCGAACTAGCATGACTTTCTCACTGAACAATTACTTTGTCATTTATTAAGCACGATTAATCTATTTATTAAAGAAAACAGTGACCATTTCATGGAATTGCTATAAAGATTATATATGACAAGGACAAGCATTGTGAATTATGAGACACTAGGTGTCACTAAAATCTGCTTAATATTAAAAAGTCAAGAAACATCAATATATTAATTAAAAGGCAGGCTAATCCTACACTTAATTGAACTTCATTTTCATTTAATTGTCAGTAGTCTATTCCATAAAATATACTTACACAATGATGTTATTAATAGGGATATGGATCAATTTCACAAAGAAGCCAATGAAACCCATTATAGCGAATCCTATTGCTGTTGCCATGGCAATCTTCTGAAATTCTAAATTTAAAAACAAAAATATACATTTTGTACTCTAAGTGAAATAAACCTGTGTACTTTTTCCTGATGAATAGGTAAAATTTTAACTGCCATATTTTGTTTATATTTAAACATGAATAAAGCACATGCTCATGCTGGTGAATCCATCAACAAGTAATAAATTTATCCGAACTTCTTAACAAGTTACCAGAATATAAAATAACAGGAAGTAACAGAGAAACAGTATTCTTTAAAATTTTAACATTGCTATAGATTACAGAAGAACAAAACATGACTTTTTTTGTATATTAGAAACAATGAGTTTAGTGTCAGAGTTCAATATTGTAACAAAACCAAAAAGACTTGAAAAATGAAATTGGACAGAGTACACCTGTTCCCAGGGCAAGCTTCCCCCAACATCTAGAGTTTGAGAGACCTCCTATTATTAGCTCTCAAAGATTCCTTAAGTTCTTTCAAAATATTATCACAGTTAAATAAAAAAAATTATCATTATTTTTCTACAGTTAGAACCCAAACTTTACTTTTCCATAATTTTTGACTCATGTACTTATAACTTGTTA
>NW_006400026.1:860895-864925 GCF_000299155.1 Elephantulus edwardii
ATTGGACAATTAAAACAGACATTCGGATGGCGGGGAAGAACAAACTGGGGAGGAGGGTGGAGAGAATGGTGCGGCAATGAAGGAGTGAAAGCCCAGAATCCCTGTGAATGTTCATTGAAACTAATAAAATTTAATAATAATTAAAAAAAAGAAAATAACCATTCTCTAGTTTTCTTGTTAACAGTTTTCCTCATTTTAGGGAACTGAGTGGCAGAGCAGAAAGATCTTCCAATGACTGAAGAGTGCCATAGTAAAATCAGGAACTCAGGCAGTGTAGTCCATTAAGAAGCTGGCCTAAAGAAAAAGTCAGACATCTCCAGCAGCTTGAATCCACCAGCAACTCCATGGGGAAAAGATGGGCAATCTCCCAAGCCCAACAGATAGTTGCAACGTGTCCAAATTAACTTAATGGCAGGGAAGGAGTGAGAAAATGCTAGGTATTAAACCACCACAAAGCCATATATATAACTAAGGCAAATGTAACACGGAAAAATAAAATAACTTTTAAAATTCCTTAAACTTTTTAGACAACAGTGAATAAAAATGAAATTTTAAAAAGTTGATAAAAGTAATATAACACTTATTAGGAAGACGGTAAAGAAACAAGACTTAGAAAACTAAGACTTTACTGTTTCTCTCTCCTTAAAGTTTGTGTGTTACCTTTTCTATCAGGTTTGGTGCATCTTTTAACTAGTCGAATTGAATCCTTCACAAACTGCCGACTTGGTTCAACAAACTGCATTACCTGATCCATGATTGACTGTTTTGAATAACAAAAACAGAGAAGAGTGAGAATATACCACAATACTGAATAGCAAATATGTACTTACTTATAGTAAATGATATACAGGAGCCCAACCATAAATTCATACCTTATTCAGGCCAATTTTATTTCATACATAAGACAAATATGCAGGTTTTAAGCCTAAGCTGACATTACTTTGTATACTCTAACAAAGCATGGAGTATGTGCAGAACCACAGGCTTTAAAGTGTTAAAAATACGACTGACAGGATGGATTTATCAATATATATAAAAACCTCACATCTTCTTCATATGTCTCTATCAAGCTGTGTTGCTAACTCAAATTCTAAGTGTCATGGAGGGAGAAGATACAGTGTCCATTTTCATTTACAGCTGAAACTGATGGTGGGTTCATAGAGTTTGTAACCCAATCAACTACAGTGAGTTTGAGGACTCTTGTTATTAAGAAGCCCCAGAGGCAGTTGGGCTGCTACCTAAAAGTACATTAGTTTATATCTTCCAGGTTCTCCAAGGGGAAAATAGGGGCAATTTCCCCCCTTAAAGATTTATAGACTCAGAAACTCAATGGAAGATCACAGTCAGAATCAACTTAATGCAGTGGGTTTCGTATCTCTGTATTAAAATATTATGCAACCAATAGCATAGACTTCCTTTCCACTGTTTTTACATCACTCTTGTTAAAGAGCATAATGACAGCCAACAAATAATTTTCTGTATTTTACTCTAAACTCCACATAAACCAGTGGCTGGTGGTACATATGCTAACTATCAAGCTGCAAGAACCCAGATGGGAGTAAAAGAAAATTACGTCAACTGTTTTAAAATATGACCACACAACATTTTCGGTAGAGTATGCATCCTCCTGTGTAGATGTGTACACACACAATCCTACAAACTGAAATACCACAAAGAAGGGTAAAATACCCAGATTCTGTGAAATTACATGCTAAACACTATACAAACCTTCAGACTGAAACATTCTTTTTAAGGAATGGGGGCTCTATAGTTTACCATATAATACTTTGCAGAAATTTACTACCCGGTAGAAATCTATTACCCAACAGAAAGAAAAATTACTTATGAGCTAATGAGGAAAAAGGATCCTTTTTGGTTGTCAAACCAGTAACTCTCAAACTGGCCTCTCTGGTCCCCCTTTTCTCACCCTGAATGGATAGTGAAACCTTGAAAAGAATACAGCATAGCAAACACTTATATACCAAGAATACCAGGTCCATCTTAGGTCAAATGCTTCGGTACAACAGTCTGGAAAAAAGATGCAGGGGATACGGGGGAAGGGGCTCGTGGTAAACAGAACACATGGTAAATCCGGGACTATCTATAAATTAGTTTGTGCTTCAAATCTGGAGGGTGTAAACTTTGTGTAACCATAGCTGTCATGGACAAAGACATGAACTCAGTCTCTACAAAAACCCACAAACACAAAAAAACCCACAACACTCATTGCTGTGGAGTGGGAAGAGATCCACAGCTGACCCTCCAGCCCTAAATCGCAGCGGCAGAGACTGACTTTGTCTCCCCTCGCAACAGCTAAGGGATTGGAACCGCAAGCCTTGGGGCTAGCAGCGAAACTCCATACTTCTAGGCCACTAAAGTTCCTAAATACTAAGACAGGACCAATAACCCAATACTATCCTTCTGCTTTTCCCAGACAAGCCTCTAGCCCTTGGAGCCGGCCCGGAGGGGCCCTTGCTGCAGCAGTCACTGGGACACTAACAAATGGTTCTCGATAAAGTTAGTTTACTCGGAGAGGTGGCTAAGGACATGTTAGTGAGTCCGGAGCCGCGTCCCGAGGCTGTCAAACCTCTCTCGGGCCCTGACGAGTCGCGCGCGGCCCAGGCGCTTCGGTCCTAAACCTGGCCGCGAAGGAATTAAGGGAGAACCTGTGTCTCAATCTTCACACAGGACCTCTTCCGCAGGCCGCGCTGCGAATATGGTCGGAAAGAAGCAGAACCCAGACCCCGAAGAGCAATACCCAGCCGGGCGACCCCTTACCTTAACGTTTCCTCTTTGATCACTAGGGACACGTAGCACAGCCACAGAACCGGACATCCGCCCACTGGAACTGGATGTGGGCCCTATAGCCCGCCCACCCCGCCTCCTATTGGCCCGTCACAGGGAGCTCTCCGCGCGAAGGCTCATTGCGACGTACATCCGGGCTCACTGAAACAAAATGTCCGAAGTGGCACGAGTGACATAGAGACGATCCGACTCACTGAGGAAGAGGTGCACTAACAGGCACCTCCTTGGGCTGATGTCTGTCATTCTGTGGGTTGGCTGACCGCTTTTTTTCTGAAACACCCGAACCCCATCAGCCCGAACACGCTGAGGAAATACTAGCGAGGGACATACCTACTAAATAAATAATGATTCCTTTCTTGTGACACTGTATTTCCTGAAGCAAAGCCTGAGTTCCACGTCCCTGGTAGGGCACATAATAAAAACAATCATGGGCGTGCTTCCAGACTATATGCGTATCTTTTGTATGTAATTTTGCTGGTCAAAATAGACTTATACGCAACATGAAGATTATAACAAACTTAATTTAAAATAATCTATGCGATTCCGTATCCTAGTTAACAGGGCTGGAACTGAGTCCATTGTTTTAAGTCTGGCTTCAGGAACTGGTTGTAATGCAGGGTGTTTTTGTGTTCTTAGGTATGTTTTGCCTTGTTCCATTGTTACGATAAGAACTAGGCCAGGATGCCTACTCTCACCTCTCCTATTCAATATTCTATTGGAAATCTTAGTAATAGCAATAAGAGGAGGAAATAAGAGGTATCCAAGATGCCAAGTAGGAGGTAAAATTATCTTTATATGCAGATGATATGATAGAAAACCTTCAAGATTCAGCAAGAAAACTACTGGAAATAGTTGACCAATTCAGAAAAGGGGCAGGATACAAGATAAAAAAAAAAAAAAAATACAAGATTTGTTGTTGTTATGTGCCATCGAGACGCATGCGACTCATAGCGAACCTGTGTGCAAAAGCTGCTCTATCCTGTGCCAACCTCACTATCTCAAACACACTCATTCCCACCACTCCACTCACAGAATGGATCCATCTCATCAAGCGTCTTCCACTCCTGCATCCTCATTCTACTCTCCCAAACATGATGTCCCTCTCCAAGGACCAGTCCCTTCTTGCAAAATGCTCAAAGTGTGTCAGAGAAGCTTGAAAATCCTTGACTCCTTTGTACTTCTGGTTAAATTTATTCCCAAGTATTTAATCTTGTGATTAGCTATT
>NW_006400026.1:872681-891940 GCF_000299155.1 Elephantulus edwardii
GGAGAAAACAGTGCAACAATGAATGAATGAAAACCCAAAATCTCTGTAAATGTTCATTAAAGCTAATAAAATTTAATAATAAAAAACAGAAACAAAAAGAGACCTGGAGAAATTGAAGAATATACCTTTCTCATGGATAGAAAACACAATACTGTGAAAATGACAATATTACCAAAGGCATTTACACATTCAGTGCAATCCCAATACAAACACCAATCCCATTCTTCAACGAGATGGAAAAGGCAATCTCAAGTTTCATTTGGAGTGGAAAGAGACCCCAAATAAGCAAAGCACTCCTTAAAAAGAGAAACAAGGTAGGAGGCATCTCACTCCCTGATTTAAAATCCTATTATACTGCCGTGGTTGTCAAGACAGCATGGTACTAATACAATGCCAAACACCTAGATCAATTGAATAGAATTGGGAACCTGGACATCAGACCACCTACCTATGGTCAACTGATTTTTGACAAGGAGATGATACCAGTTAAGTGGGAAACAGCCTTTTTAACAATTGGTGTTAGAAAAATTGGAAAACCATCTATAGAAAACTCAAGCAAGATCCACACCTCACTCCATATACAAAAACCAACTCAAAGTGGATCAAGGACCTAGGACTAGAATCAAGGGCTATAAACTTCATTAGAGAAAAACTTGGAAAAACTCTAGAAGCCCTAATCCACAGCATAAACAGACTTACAAGCATCCTGAAAAACCTACAACCAGGAGAGGATAAAATAGATGAAGGGGACCTTCTAAGAATAAAATCCCTATTATGTTGTTGTTGTTGTTGTTGTTGTTGTTGTTGTTGTTATGTGCCGTCGAGTCATTTGTGACTCATAGCGACCCTATGTACAATAGCTCTAAACTCTGCTCTGTCCTTTGCCAATCTCATTGCCTCCAACAACTCATCCCGATTGCCCCAGTCACTGAATCAATCCATCTCCCAGAGGGCCGTCCCCTCCTGCACCTGCCCTCCACCCTCCCAGCATGATGTCCTTCTCCAAGGACCGGTCTCTCCTTACAACATGACCAAAGTATGTCAGGTGAAGCCTCAGAATCCCTATGAACATCCAAAAACTTCTCCAACAGTGTAAAAAGGGAAGACACAGACTGGGAAAATGTATTTGGTAATGACATGTCTAATAAGAGACTTATATCTAGAATTTATAAAATACTCAAGCACCACAGCAAAATAAATGTAAACAACCCAATTGCAAAATGAGCACAGTATATATAAACAGACTTCACCAAAGAAGACATTCAGATACAAGAAGAAATGTTCAAAATCTCTAGCTCTTAGAGAGATGCAAATCAAAACAATGATAAGATATAATCTCACCCCAGTAACAATAGCAAAATTTAACAGAACAGCAGACAACTAATGTTGATGAGGTTGCAGAGATATTGGAACCCTTATCCACTGTTGGTGGGAGTGTAAAATTGTGCAACCACTATTGGAGGCAGTATGGTGCTTTCTCAAAAATTTGGAAATAGGAATACCATTTGACCCAGAAACCCCACTACTGGGAATATACCCTAAAGAAACCAGAACTGCCACCCAAGCAGATATATGCTCACCCATGTTTATTGTGTCCTTGTTCACAATAGCAAAGAGTTCGAAATAACCCAGGTGCCCAACAACAAATGAATGCATAGAGAAGCTATGGTTCATTCACACAATGGAATAATATGCTGCATCGAAATACATGAAATACTATACAAAATGGTGACCCTGGAGGACATGCTGAGTGAAATATCTCAGTCACAAAAGGACAAATACTACATATTTCCACTGTTGTAAAACAGGATTGGCATCAGTGTTTAGGAGGAATATATGATTAGGTATTATTGTCATGACAAGAGTCCAGAATGAAAGCTGCTTAGTGGAGTGGACTAGAGGGAGAGAGGCTGTATAATAAAGAAATATTATTTTTTTAACTTTTCAAAGAGAAAAGAACTGGGTGGGAGGGTGGGCAGAGAAGAAAGTGTGCAACAATGAATGAGTGGAAATCCAAAGTCTCTGTAAGCTCTCATTAAAACAAATTGAAAAAAAGTTAAGGAAGATACAAAAATGTGCGGTGCACAAATCTCAGGGCTTTGAAAGAGCTTTTAAAATCTCATACCAAGCACATAAATAATTTTGAAACCATTTCCATATTAATAGGTTCCAGTCTCTAAAGTACTCAAGAGCAACAGTGTCTCTCTGGAGACTAAGGTGTGCCTGATACAGGCCATGGTCTTTGCAATCGCTTGTTATGCATCAGAGAGTTGGACAATGACTAGGGAGGACAGAAGGAGAGTTGATGCCTTTGAGCTATGGTGCTGGAGAAGAGTACTGAATGTACCATGGACTGCCAGGAAAACAAACAGATTCATCCTGGAGAGGATTAAACCAAGCAACTCCTTGAAGGCAAGGATTCTGGGGCTTCATCTGACATACTTTGGACATGTTGCCAGGAGGGATGGGTCCTTGGAGATGGACATCATGCTTGGGAGTGGAGGGACGGCGCAGGAGGGGAAGACCCTTTATGAGATGGATTGATTCGGTGACTGGGGTAACTGGGATGGATGTGTCAGAGGCAGTGCGGTTGGCACAGGATAGAGCAGGGTTTAGGGCTGTTGTGCATAGGGTCACTATGAGTCGCAAATGACTCGACAGCACATAACAACAACAACCGGTTCCAGTATTTTGCTTTGGCACACAGACAAAGAGACATATTTGGAATAATATTTGGAAAGTATGGGCCTCTACCTACATAAGGGAGCTGCATAGTTCAGGGTTAGGGAGTTGTGATGCCAACCTAAAGGTAAGTGGCTCAGAGTCTACCCTCTGCTCCACGGGAGGAAGATTCACAAATTCTTCCCTTATAATTTACAGCCTCTGAAAACTCCATGAGGGTCAGCTGTGGGTCAGTTCAGTAATTAGATAAAAGATAGCTATTGAGTACGACCCGATTTAGCAATGCTATGTATATGTACTAGTCTCATAACCATAACCATTGCTAACTCAACTGGTGTATGTACTATTTTTATAACCATAACCATTGCTATGTTTTGAACTAACTGCTACAGCCATTCTGTCAATTCATCTTGTTGAGAGTCTTCCTTTTTTTCATTGGTCCTTTACTTTACCAAGCATGATTTCCTCTTTAAGGAATTCATTTCTCCGAAGCTCAGGACACAGACTTTCACCATCTCATTTGCAAGGAGCATTCTGTCTTTGCTTCTTCCCAGAAAGACTATCCTCAATATTCTTCAGCATCAGCATTCAGAGGCATCAAGTCTTCAGTCTTCTTTATTCATTGTCCAACTTTCTCAAGCTCGTGAAGGAAATACCATGGCTCAGTTAGGTGTACTTTAATTCTCAAAGTGACAGCTTTGTTTTTTAACATTTTTAAAATGGCATTTTGCAGCAGATTTACCAAATGCAAGAAATTGTTTAATGTCTTGCATGATGTTTCCACAGTTATTGAATGTGGACACAGGGAAAATGAAATCCTTGATAACTTCCATTTTTATTCATAGTGTTGTATTCAATAGTTTGAAGTGTAATCCATACTGTGGGCTCAATAGTCATTGATCTTCACCTGTAATTGCTTCAAGTCCTCTTTGCTGCTAGCACAGAAGGTTGTGTCATTTGTATCTTTAATCCTGATGCTATGCTGTTCGTGTTGTGCAGGTTTCTGATTATTGTCCAGCATACAGATTGAGTTGTTGTTGTGAGCTGTGCAGAAAGAATTGACCCTCCAGTGGATTTTCAATCATGAGGGAGAAGATTGTCCTTCCTTCTCCCATGGAGCAGTTTGCAGATTGGATCTCTGTGTCTTTGGGATTACAGTGCAGCAGATTACCACTAGGCCACCAATGCTCCCTATAGATTGAATAAGTGTGGTAAAAGGATACAAATTTGATGTCTACTTTTCATTATTTTAAACCACATAATATCCCTTTATTCTGTCGGAAAAACTACCTCTGTGTCTCTGTACAGGTTCTATACAAAGCACAATTGTAAAACCAGTGTGATGATGAGGAGGTAGCCATGTCTGAAAGACCCCACCAGCAATATCAATAGCATATCCTATGAAGTCAAACACACCGTCATACTCCTGCACCTATCCTGCCAATTTGACACCTCATCTCTCCTAGGGCCCCCACTTCTCTATTGCCGTTTACTAGGGGAGCTAACAGGTTCCAATCCTGGTTAGAAACAACAAGAACAGGTGCTCAGGCACGTTCCTTTAGACTATCAGACTTGAGGCTCTAGGCCAGTATTCAAAGCTCTTTTGCTCTGTCATTTATGGCATCTCCAGTATGCCATCCAGTGAGTATGGACAAACACCCTTGGCTCCATGGGACGGCAGATCTTGTTCAGCTGTTTCTTGTCAGTCATCAGTTCTCTACCACCTCTGCTGCTGCCGCTGCTGCCACTAAGTCAAGTCTTGTCTCATTTTCCGTTTGGTAAGGAATTAGCAAAAAACAAGTCTCCAAGAGTTGATGGCATATCAATTGACATATTTCAACAAACAGACTCTGTCCTGGATGTGCTCACTAAGTTGTGCCAAGAAATCTGGAGGACAGCCAGCTGGCAAACTGAATGGAAAAGATTGATGTTTGTTCCCATTCCAAAGAAAGGTGACCCAACATAGTGCGGAAATTATCGAACAATATCATTAATATCACATGCAATCAAGATTATGCTGAAAATTATCCAAAAATGATGGGAGAAATATGTCAACAGAGAACTGCCAGATGTGCAGGCTGCATTTAGAAAAGGTCATGGTACTAGGGATATTATAGCTAATGTTAGATGGATCTTGGCAGAAAGCAGAGAATACCAAAGGAATGTTTATCTGTGCTTCATTGACTATGCAAAGCCTTTTGACTGTGTGGATCACAACTAGCTATGGCTGGCTCTGAGAAGAATGGGAATCCCAGCACTTTTGGTTGTGCTAATGCGAAACCTATACTTGGACCAAGAGGCAGTCGTCATAACAGAGCAAGGAGAGACTACATGGTTCAAAATCAAGAAGGGAGCATCACAGATGTATTTTGTCTCCAAACCTTTTAAATATGTATACAGAACAGATCATCTGAAACGCTGCGCTGTACGAGGAGGAATGTGGCATCAGGATTGGTGGAAGAGTCATCAACAACCTGTGTTATGCAGATGACACAATCTTTCTTGCTGAAACTGAGGAGGACCTGAAGCACTTGAAGCTCAACATAAGGAAAACAAAGATTCTCACTATTGGGCCAATTGGCAGCATCAGTATGGATGGGGAAGAGATTAAGATAGTTAACAGTTTTAGTTTACTTGGTTCCACAGTCAACACTCTTGGTAACAGCAGCCAGGAAACCAGGAGACGAATTGCATTGGGAAAATCAGCTGTGAGGGACCTCTCAAGAGTACTGAAGAACAACAACATCAGACTGGAGACTAAGGTGCACCTGATCCAGGCTATAGTCTTCGCGATTACGTGCTATGCATCGGAGAGTTGGACAGTGAATCGGGATGATAGAAAGAGAATTGATGCCTTTGAGCTGTGGTTCTGGAGAAGAGTATTGAATATACTATAGACTGCTAGAAGAGCAAACAGGTTTGTCTTGGAGAGGGTGAAGCCAGAATGCTCCTTGGAGTCAAGGATTCTGAAGCTTCATCTGACACACTTTGAGCATGTTCCAAGGAGGGACTGGTCCTTGGAGAGGGACATGTTTTGGAAAGTGGAAGGACGGCACAGGATAGGAAGACCCTAGACGAGATGGATCAATTCTGTGATTGGGGTGGTGGGAATGAGTGTGTCAGAGATGGCGAGGTTGGCACAGGATAGAGCAGTGTTTAAGGCTCTTGTACATAGGGTCGCTTGAGTTGCAAGCGACTTGATGGTACATAACAACAACAACAACAACAACAAAGGCATCTCTGGCCCAAAAGGGCAACTACACTGTCCATTTCTTTTTGGATAGTAGCAAACTTCCTGTTCTGCCTCTGAACTTCCTCAGTTTGAGTCTAGTAGATTGGCAAAGGTGACCCTCATTAGTAGTCTACATACAATATTTACCTGTTTCCACCCAAAAGATGCTATTTATGTCATTCATATTCTTATGTAGTCTTACCCAGAGATAAGGGAGCTCAGCTGGCCTATTGGTAAGAACCTGTGCTGCAAACTTGAAGGCACATGATTCACAACTTCCTAGGAAAACCCACTGAGGGGGTCAGTTATGGGTCGGTTCTGACCTGACGGTACACAACAACAACCCAGAGATATGGTCAAAGTCAAAGCCATTGCCTAGAAAAGCCAATTAAGTAATTTACTGTGGTACAGCGATGATTATTTCTGATTCTTTGCAATGCTTTTTCTTGCTATTATTCACATAGTAGAATACATATTCAATTAAAAAAAAGACATCATTTTGTGTTCTCAGCTTTTTTTCCAACCTCCATGTGACATCGGAGTTGACCTCCTTCTTTATAGCTTCTTTTGTATCTGACTTGTCTATCTGTTATTGTAACTGTTTTTTAATTGTCTTTGGCATGATTTTACTTGCATGTAGTCTTTGGAAAAGTGATAAATCACCTTTCTTTCAAATTGGTGCAAATAAGGATCTCTTCCAATTGATTAGACAGGAAGTTAACCTTCCAGATTTCTTGGCATCGACTAGTGATTACCCTTACCACTGCACTCATTTTTTAAAATGTTTCATAGGTATTCTGACCATTCCCTGAACTTTATTTTTAGCCATGGCCTTCAATAAAGCTTAGACTTCATTCATCACCATCTGTTTTTTATTATATGCTAACTTTTGAAATTATTTATACCAACTAGATATAACTCTATGTATTCTCTCTTTTGATGTTTCCTGCATTATTCAGTATTTTATCTATAAAATTCTTTATTATTACAATTGTTATTGTTGCCAAGTAGTGTCGAATCGGAACCGACCCATAGCTGTACTTTCAGTAGGTTTTCAGAGACAGTTCATTGCATGAGAGGAAATTCCCCATCTTTTTCCTGTGGAGTGGATGAATTTTAACTGCATACATTTGGGTTGCCAGTACAACTCCTGAGCACTTGGCCACCAGAGCTCCCTATACAATGGAGAAAAAACAAAACAAAAGGAAGAAATGCTAAAACAAGTAAGCAGGACAATTAGGAGGGACAGCTCAAGAAAATAAAAGCAAAATACTTTAATTAAATAGACAAAGAGCTGGAGATAGAAAATCACAAGGGATGAGCACACCTGACATTTTTCAAGCTGAAAGAAATGAAGAACAATTTCAAGCCTCCAGTTACAATATTGAACAGTTCTTTTGTCAAAATATTGAATGATGCAGGAAGTATAAAGAAAGATAGAAATAATAGTCACTGTAGTAAAAAGAATTGGTTAGTGCTGAGTCATTTCAGGAAGTAATATGAGCAAGAACCATTGGTGCTGAAGGAATCAGTCCAAGCTGCCCTTGAGGGCACCAGCAAAATATAAGCCCAAGAAATGACAGAATACCAATTGTGTGTTTCAGGAAACAAATATACCCCTATACTCACTAGACTATGCCAACAAATTTGGAAGACAGCTACCTGACCAGCTGACTTTAATTATCTCTATTCCTATCCCCACCCCCAAAAAGATGATTCAAAAAATATAAAAATTATGGAGCAATATCATTAGTATAAGAGGTGAGGTCTTGCTCAAGATTATTCAAACATTGCTGGAACTGTATATTGACAGGAAAATTCCAGAATTTCAAGTTACTTTCAAAAGAGGCTGTTGGCAAGGAAAATACAATTTTTTATGCCAGAAGGATCTTGGCTGAAAGCAAAGTACAGTAAAAATTTGTGTATTATTGACCTTGCAAAAGCGCTGTTTTGGCAATCTCCTCCTGTGTCATTTACAGTCTCTGAAAAGCCATTAGAAGGCCAGCCATAAGTTTCTTTTGACTTAATGGCACTCAACAACAACACTGAGAAGAATGAGAATCCCAGAACACTTAATTGTGGTCATGTGAAACATTATATACACACACACACACCAAGGAACAGTAGCCCCAGGAGAACAATGGAACACTACAGCGTTTTATATCAGAAGAGTTGTGTGTCATACCTGATCCCTTCTCCATACCTATTTAATCTGTATGCTGAACAAATCATTCGAGGCCAGACTTTATGAAGAAGAATGTGGCATCATGATTGGAGGCAGAGTCATTAACAACCTGTGTCAAGCAAATGACACAGTGCTGCTTGCAGAATGTGAAGAAGACCCTATATATTCATAAGAAAGATAAAAATGCTAACTTGAATGTGGAATACATCTCTGTATTATTAAAAGGAAAGTCCATTGGTTCTTCTCTAATTCTTAGTCATCGTCCAGTTCTCTGATACAAAGCAAAGACTGTGGCATGGTTTAGACACACCTTAGTCTCTAGACTGACATCGTTGCTTTTCAGTGCTCTGGAGAGGTCCTGGACAGCAGATATTCCCAATGCAATTCATCTTTTGATTTCCAGACTGATGGTTCCAAGAGTGT
This sequence comes from Elephantulus edwardii, assembly GCF_000299155.1. NCBI lineage: Eukaryota > Metazoa > Chordata > Mammalia > Macroscelidea > Macroscelididae > Elephantulus > Elephantulus edwardii. The sequence goes on from NW_006400026.1 coordinate 881,204, forward strand.
TAGTGTGGAGCCTAGCAAGCTGTAACTGTTAACAACCTCAATCTCTTCTCCACCTATCATGCCAGTTGGTCCAGTGGTGAGAATCTTTGTCTTCTTGATGTTGAGCATCAATCCATATTGAAGACTACAGTCCTTGACTTTCTGAAGCAAACCTTTCAAGTCCTTCTCAGTTTCAGCAGGCAAAGTTGTGTCATCTGCATAATGTAGGTCATTGATGAGTCTTCCTCCAATCCTGATGCCACATTTCTCCTCATAATGTCCTGCTTCCTGAATGATCTGTTCTGCATATATATTGAAAAAATATGAAAACAGGATGCATCCCTGATGCACCTTTCCTAATTTTGAACCATGCCGTGTTTCCTTGCTTTGTTCTACTGACTGCTTCCTGGTCCAAGTATAGATTTCACATAAACACAATCAAGTGTTATGGAATTCCCATTTTCCTCAAGGTTAGCCACAATTTGTTGTAATCCACACACACACAGTCAGATGCCTTTTCATAGTCAATGAAACACAGATAGACAATCCTCTAGTACTCTTTGCTTTCTGCCAATATTCATCTGATATTGGCAATAGTGTAGCTAGTGCAACTCCTTCTAGTTCTTTGTCAATATACTGTTGCAGTCCTTTCTGGATAATTTTCAGCGGGACTTTTCTAGCCTGTGATATAAGTGATATTGTTCAATACTTTCCATATTCTGTCTGGTCACCATAAATATGTATTTCTTCTAGTCAGTAGACCAGGTAGATGTACTCCAAATTTTTTTAAATAGCTGGTGAGCACATCTAGGACAGCATTTGCTTGTTGAAACATGTCAATTGGTATTCCATCAATTCCTGGAGACTTATTTTTTTGCTAAGTCCTTCAAAGCAGCCTACACTTCCTCTTTCATCACCATTGCCTCTTGACCATATATTGCTTCTTGAGTGACTCTGTATACTTCTTCTACCTTCTTTAAATGCTTCCTGGATCATTCAGTATTCTGCCCATAGCATCCATAAGCACTGCAACTTGTGGTTTGAATTTGTTCTTTAGTTCCTTTATCTTAAGAAATGTCGAGTGAGTTCTGCCCTTTTGGTTTTCCAACTCCAGCTCTATGTTCATATCATTATGGTATTTTTCTGTCTTCCCTAATTGCCCTTTACAATTTTCTATTCAGTTCCTTAACTTCTTCATTTCTTCCCTTTGCTTTGGATTCTCGGTGCTCCAGTGCAATATTCAGAGTCTCTTATGACATTTGTTTTGGTCTTTTCTTCTTCCATCTTTGTAATGACCTTTTGCATTCTTCATGGATGATATTCTTGATATATTTCCACAGCTCATCTGATCTTGATTCATTAGAGTCCAAGACCTCATACCTGTTCCTGATATAAGATTTGGTATTTTCATTTGTTCTAAATGCATTTGAAAGTTTGGTCAGTGAATGATACAAACCAAAGAAGAATTGATACCTTTGAATTTTTATATTGGTGAAAAGTATTGGATATCCTATTAATTGCCAAAGTGTCAACAAATCTGTCTTGGAGCAAATGAGATAAGGGTACTCCTTGGAGACAAAAATGGTGAAATAATGTCTTACTTGCTTTGGGCATGTTGTAACAAGTGTCAGTTCTTGTAAGAAGACATGGAAAGTCAGAGGATCATCAAAAGATAGAAGTCCTCAAGATAGATTGATGTAGCGACTTCAACAATAAACTTGAGGATGGTGGAGATCATGCGACAAGATTCAGATACATTGCTCCTAGGGTGGTTGTGAATCACAGCAGATTCAGTTTCATATAACAGCAACAACAATGAATTGTGACAAACATTGAGAAGAATAGAATCCTAGAAAACTGGTTGTCTCATATGAAATTTATACCTAGATTAAAAAGCTGTTGTCTGAAGCGAGCAGGGAGACATTGCTCAAGTTTAAAAAATCAAAAAAGGACTGCATCAATGATGTATCCTTTCTCCATATCTTTTCATGACATCAGGATTAGAGGAAGATTTGTAACAAACTGTGTTATGCAAATGACACAATCTTGCTTGCTGAAATTGAAAAGGACTTGAAGTGATGGCTTCAGAAAGAGTACAGCCTTCAATATGTATTGCATCTCAATATAAAGAGAAGAAAAAAGAATTCTCACCAGCAGGCCAATAGGCAGCATCATTATAGGCTAAGGAAAGACTGACGTTTTCAACAGCTTCATCCTTCTTGGATCCATAATCAATTCCCCTGCCACCAACAATCATGAACTCAAAAGACACATTGCACCAGGTAAATCTGTTGTCAAGAGCCCATTCTAAGGTGTTAAGGGGTAAATATGTCACTCTGGAGACTAAGGTGCACCATCACTCTGGAGATTAAGGTACACCTGATTCAAGCTAAGATCTTTTCAGTTACATGTTATGCATCTGAAAGTTGGACCAAGAAAGAGAGAAGAAGGATCTTGAAGAAGTGCAGCCATAGTGTGCCTTTGAGGCAAGGATGGTAACATTTCACGTCACATATTTTGGGCATGTTGTTAGAAAGGGCTGGTCCTTGGAAAAAGACGTCAATCTTGGAAAGTTGGAGGATCAGCAAAAGAGACGAAAAACCTCATCAACATGGATTAACACAGTGACAATAACAATGGGCTTAAGGATATTTTTTTTTAAAAAGGATAAGGATGGCAAAGGATAAGGCCAAGTTCAGATCCACTTATAGACTAGGTGGGAGATGTTGTAGACTCGTTGGCACCTAATAACAACGTGTGTGTGTGGAGGGTAAACCTCATTACTTCCCAGCTTGTGTTAAATTGGCTAGCCCATGATTCTCAATATAATGTGATTGATTGTCCTTTGTGTTGGAAATCTAACTTGTGCAACAATTCAAAAAGCACATGGTTTGAATCCACCAATTGTTCTGTGGAAGAAGTATAGGCAGTCTCCTCCTGGCAGTTTGCTGCCTCTGAAAACTCACTGGAGTGTTAGCTATGGATTGGTTCTGATTTGACAGCACAGAACAATGTGACAGTTAAGAAAATTGTTCTTAGGTGTCCTTAAGTCACATGTTCTCATATCAACCTTACATACTGTTGTCATTGTTACGTGCCATCAAGTCACCTGTGACTTATAGTGACCCTATGCACAAAAGCTCTGAAGCCTGCCATATCCTGAGCCAGTCTGACTGACTCTGACACACTTACCCCCATTGCTCCAGTTACTGTATCAAACCATCTCATCTGGGGTCTTCCTTTTCTGTGCTGTTCCTTCACCCCTCCATGAATGAGGCCCTCCACATATCATTCCCTCCCGGCCTTGTGCCCAAAGTATGTGAAACAGAGCTTCAAAATCCTAGCCTCCAAGAAGAAACTTGGTTTCACTCTCTCCAAGACAGACTTATTTGCTTTCTTGGTGGTCCACGGTATGTTCCAGACTATTCTCCAGCACCACAACTCAAAGGCATTGCTTCTTTTTCCGTCATCCTTTGTCATTGTTCAACTCTCTGATGCATAATAAGTAATTGTAAAGACCATGGCCTGGATCAAGCACACCTTAGTCTCTAGACTGACATTGTTGCTTCTCAGTATTCTGGAGAGGTCCCTGATAGCAGATTTTCCCAACGCAATTCATCTTTTGATATCCTGACTGCTGGTGCCGAGTGTTGATTATGGTGCTAAGCCAGCTGTAACTGTTGACAACTTTAGTCTCTTCTCCATCTATCATGGTGCTGCAAGTTGGCCCAGTGGTGAGAATCTTTTCTTCTTCATGTTGAGCTTCAAACTATATTGAAGACTACAGTCCTTGACCTTCTTCAGCAAGTGCTTCAGGTCCTCTTCTGTTTCAGCAAGCAAGGTTATGTGATCTGCGTAATGTATGCTGTTGTTGAGTCTTTCTTTAATCCTGATGCCACATTCCTCCTCATAAAGCCTAGCCTCCCAAATGATCTGTTTGCCCTCTACTGCATTCTTTATTGGCCATCCTTACTCATTGTCCAACTTTCACATGCGTTTGAAGCAATGACAATACCTTGGCTTCTTATGTCAGATGCACCTTAGTTTTAAAACAAACATCCATGCTTGTAGAACTTTATAGAAGAATGACTTACTACAATATGTCATTTGATTTCTTCAGTGCTGCGGATCCAGGTAAAATAATATCATTGACTAATTTACTCTTCATGATTTTGCCTGTTGGTCTAGTTGAGTGGATTTTTTTTTTCTCTTGAAATGTAAACTGCATTAAAAGCTCTAGTCCTTGACCTTCAATAAGTACTTTAACTTTTCTTTAGTGAAATTTACACAATTCTTAATTTTAAACCATAAAATATCCCCTAGTTCTCTTGGAAAGACTGCTTGGAAAGTGTTCTGGAATTTCCATTCTTTGTAATGTTATGGCCAGTGAAATATAAGTAAGAAAAATAAATAAATAAGTAAACATCTTTCTGGTGTTCCACTTTCAGCCACAATCCATCTAATATCAGCAACATGATCCCTCATTGTACAACAGCTTCTTAATTCAGCTTAAATTGTACTATGTACTATTCCAGTTAGTTTTTTATCACCTTCAGCAAGATTTTACTTGTGAGATTGCAATGTTATTATTTAATAACTTCCATATTCTATTGGATCATCCCTCTTTGGAATAAGTACAAATATGGATTCACTCAGTTACTTGCCCAGGTAGTGGTCTTCCAGATTTCTTGGCATAGATAAATGAGTACATTCAGGACTGCATCTGTTGATGAAATATTTCATTGGTATTCCATCATTTCCTAGAGCCTTATTTTCCCCCCAGTGCTTCCAGTGCAGTTGGAACTTCTCCCTTTAAGACCACTATTACTTCATCATATGCTATTTCCTGTGATATTTCCATGCAGACTGATTTCTTTTGTATAGTGACTCTGTATTTTTTCCAATTTATTTGATACTTTCTGCATTATTCAATATGTTATCCTTAGTATTTCACGGTAAGACTTGCATTTGTTCTGTTCTTTAAATTTGAGGAATGCCAAGCATATTCTTCTTTTTTTCATTTTCTAACTCTCAATTGCTCATTTCTATATAACACTTTGTTATGTCTTCAAGATCCACTTGGAAATCTTCTGTTTAGTTATTTCATATTCAATCCCCACCCCTTTCTCTCCTCTTTCTTTCCATTCAAGACCATTTTTAGAGTCTGTTCTGACATCCACTTTGGTCTGGTCTTTCCTGTCTTTTTGATGGCCTTTGTCTTTCTTGCCTGTTACTTCCATAAATGTTGATTGATTGTTGATCCAAGTAAAATTAAATTACTGATGACTTCAATCTTTTCTCTATTTGTCATGATAATACCTATCATTCCAGTTGAAAATATTTTAATTTTTTATAAAATGAAAATTATGTAATATATTTTGTAATAGATTACACAGTGGATTGTATAATCTGAGCCTTGTCTCCTGTGCAATTTTCATTGTCCTTGATATACTGAAGCCCATTGTTAAAGTCACTGTGTCAATCCATCTTGGGGGGGTGTCTTCTTTTCTTTCATTAACCCTTCACCTTTCCAAGCATGTGATGTCTTTTCTTCAAAGATTGTCCCCCTCTAACAACATACTCACAATAGATGAGATGAAATTTTACTATCTTTGCCTCCAAGAAGTACTGTGGCTGCACTTTCTCAAAACCTTTTGTTTGTTCTTTTAGCAATTGATGGTGTAGTCATTACTCTTCTCCAGCACCACAATACAAATGCATCAGTTCTTCCTTCTGTCATTTTTATCATTGTCCAACTCTCAGATGCATGACAAGTAATTTAAAAATATCTTGTCTAGGGTCAAGTACACCTTAATCTTTCCATTGGCAACATTCCTCCTTAACATTTTGACAGAAAATTTACCCAATGCAATATGGCTTTTAATTTCTTGACTGCTTTTGCCAAAGGTATTGGTTTTGGATCCAAGCGAGATAATATAATTAAGAAAAGTAGTCTTTCATGGCATTGTATATTGATTTATCCAGTCGTGAAAATTTTTATCTTCTTGACTTTGAGATGTAATCTATATTGAAGTCTTTAGTCTTCTGAAGCAAGCATTATAAGCCCACTTTTGGCCAGCAAGTTTATATTATCTGCATAATACATGCTTTTTAAAAAATTTGTCCCACCTTTGTTTTTATTTTTATTTTTTTTTTATTTTTATTTTAAAGAAAGTTTACAGAAAGGTTTTCATTAATTCACTGTTGCACATTTTCCTCCCGACCTTTTTTTCCTTCCCCTTCCTCCAGTCCACTTCACAATGCATATCATATAGCTTCTTGATGAATCTTTATCTGATCCTGATGTCACACACTTCTTCATAAAATACAACCTCTGAAATTATTTCCTTAACATACAGACTGAATAGATAAAGAGAAAGGATACAACATTGCCACATACTTTTCTTTTTATTATTATTATTATTAAATTTTATTAGTTTTAATGAACATTTACAGAGATTTTGGGTTTTCATTCATTCATTGTTGCACTGTCATTGCCACACACTTTTCTTGATCTTAAACCTTGCAGTGTTCCCTTGTTTGTTCAGACAACAACTTCTTAGTTTATGTTTGTTGTTGTTGTTTTTGTTATGTGCCATTGAGTCACTTGTGACTCATAGTGACCCTATGTACAACAGCCCTACACCCTGCTCTATCCCTTGTCAATCTTATTGTCCCTATACACCAATCCCCTTTACCCCAGTAACGGAATCAATCTATCTCATTGAGGGTTTTCCTCGCCTGTGCTCTCCCTCCACCGTCCCAAGCATGTTGTCCATCTCCAAGGACTGATCCCACCTTGCAACATGTCCAAATTATGCCAAAAGGAGCTTCAGAATCCTTGCCTCCAAGGAGCAGCCTGGATTCACCCTCCCCAGGATGAACTTGTTTGTTCTTCTAGCACCAAAGCTCAAAGGTATCAACTCTCCTTCTATCATCCCTAGTCCTCATCTGGCTCTCTGGTGCATAGCAAGTATTTGCAAAGACAATGGCCTGTATCAGGCTTACCTTAGACTCCAGACTGGCATCATAGCTCTGAGTACTTTGGAGAATTCTCCGATGGCTGTCTTTCCCAAAGCAATTAATCTTTTAATTTCCTGACTGCTGGTACCAAGAGTGTTGTCTGCTGGTACCAAAAGTGTTGACTGTAGAGTGAAGCAAACTGAAACTGTCAACAATCTGAATCTCTGCATCATTTGTCATGATGCTATCAATCAGCCCAGTGGTGAGAATTTTTGTTTTCTTGAAGTTGAGCTTCAATCCATATTGAAGGCTGCAGTCCTTGACCCTCTGAAGTAGCACTTCAGGTCTTCCTCAGTTTCAGCAAGCAGTGTTGTGTCATCTGCATAACACAGATTGTTGATGAGTCTACGTCCAATCCTGTTGGCACACTTCTCCTCATAGAGCTCAAACTCCTGGATTATCTGTTCTGCATATAGATTGAAAAGATATAGAGCTAGAATACATCTTTGACACACACCTTCCCAATTTTGAACCATGTGCTGTTTCCCTGCTCTTTCCTGATGACTGCATCCTGGACTAAGCCTAGGTTTCACATAAGCACAATGAAGTGTTCTGGGATTCTCATTCTTCTCAGAGTTGACCACAGTTTATTTTGATCCACACAGTCAGATACATAGTCAATGAAACACGTATTTCTCCAGTGATCTCTTCTTGCAGCCAAGATCTAGCTAACATTAGCTGTAATATTTCTAGTGTCATGGCCTCTTCTTAATCCAGCCTGCACATCTGGCAGTTCTCTGTTGATGTACTGTTCCATTTGTTTTAGGATAGTTTTCAGCAGAATCTTGCTTGCATGTGATATTAATGATATTGTTCAATAATTTCCACACTCTTTTGGCCACCTCTCTTTGGAATGGGAACAAATATGAATCTCTTCAGGTCAGTTGACTAGGTGGTTGTCCTCCAGATTTCTTGGCACTACTTGGTGAGCACATACAGGGCAGCATCTCTTAGTTGAAATATGTCAATTGGTATGCCATCAATCCCTGGTGCCTTGTTTTTTGCCGGTTCTTTCAGAGCAGCTTCAACTTCTTCCTTCATCACCATAGGCTCTTGCTCATACATTGTTTCATGGGATTCTCCTGTGTCAGCCAGTTCCTTTTGGTACAGTGACTCTATATACTCCCATCTTCTTTTAATGCTTCCTGGATTGTTTAATATTCTGTCCAACACTCTTAAGTATATGTACTTAATCTTATTCATCCTACTGACTGGTGCAACAACATTAATGAATGTAAAAATATGTAGAATGAAAGAAGCAATACAGACAATCCTCAGGTTACAAATATTTGACTTATGAACTGTTTGCTGTGAACTCGCCTCCTTAATGCTCATTATATTATATGATAAAATGGTAAGAGTCTGACCTGACAATACTTAAGCATAGCCACTTGATTTCCTGTAGAAATTACCTCCATTTCCACCTTTCCTCCAACCCCTGAAATGTTTGCTTTTATGTATGAGTAAGAGGGGTCTTGACTTTCCCTCTTAGAGGTCACAGAGGTCTCCCTCTGTCCAGCTATGCAGATAGGTAATACTGAATTGGGGCAATGAGACTAGGAGTACTCCTTGGTAGTACTTACCTGTTATAGATCCAGCATTAAATTTTTCTGACAACTGGTGATAGCATACCCTGCACATGGTGGATATCAGAGTAAACACTGTAAGGAAACAAAATAATGAGAATAGTTTTATCAAAGATAATGAAATACAGTGCAATGTTTGCATTTGATCATTGACTTGTGTACATTTTAGAAAACTCAATATAACACAACCCCAAGACATTTCATAGAGAGGATTAAACCAGGCTGCTCCTTGGAGGCAAGGATTCTGGGGCTTTGCCTGACATACTTTGGACATGTTGTAAGGAGAGACAGGTCTTTAGAGAGGGACATCATGCTGGGTAGAGTAGAGGGACAGCGCAGGAGGGGAAGACCCTCTATGAGGTGGATTGATTCAATGACTGGGGTACTCAGGATGTGTGTGTAAGAGGCAATGAGGTTGGCACAGGATAGAGCAGGGTTTAGGGCTGTTGTACATAGGGTCTCTATGAGTCGCAAATGACTCGACGGCACATAGCAACAACAACAACAACAGTAATTTCGTGTATTTTTATACAAGCACTCTTTTATGAATTATATAAAATGTTATAGAAATAGAAAAAAATTGAGCCACCTGCATTGATTAATATTAACAAATGGTTGTTCCTCTGTGATATGCATAAAAATATTTTTCTTCTTTTTCTCTATTGCTTTTGAGTCAGAATAGACTCATAGCTGATTTTTAGCATATTTTCAAGGTTGTAAACTGAACAAGAAGATATTACACATCTTTGTTCCTCAGAGCTGCTGGTAGGTTTAAACTCCAGAGTGGTATCACCTTTGAATTAGCAGCACAACTCCCCCAATGACCATGCCACCACAGTGTACTCAAAGACTCTCTCTCTCTCTCTCTCTACCTGTATATATAAAACACATTACATGCTATAGTGTAAAAACTACTTCTATGATATGTTACTATTATGTGCCATCCAATTGACTCATTCATAGCAACCCTATGAATAATGGCTCTGAAACAACCTGACCATCTCTAACACATCTGATTCTATTGCCACAATCAATGTGTTAATCTTTCTTGTCCAGGCTCTTCCTCTACTGTGCTAACCCTCCACCTTCCAAGCGTGATGTCCTTCTACAAGGACTTGCCTCTCTTGACAACATGATCAAATATGTAAGACTGAGTTTCAAAATTCTGGCCTCTAAGGAGTCATCCAGACTCACTTTCTCCAGGAGAGAGCTGTTTATTCTCTTAACAGTCCATGGTACATTGAAAACTCATCGCCAGCATGACAACTAAGAAGCATCAATTCTTCTGTCATCCTTATTTATTTTCTATCATTCAGTTGCATAGCAGACAATTGAGAAGATCATGGCCTATATCAGGATCACTTTAAAGTCTAGACTGGCATTGTTACTCTTTCACATTCTGGAGAGGTCCTTGACAGCACACTTTCCTAAATTAACTTGTCTTTTGATTTCCTAAGTGCTAGTGCCAGGAGTGTTGATTATTAATCTGAACAAGATTAAATTGTTAACAACCTCAATCTTTTCTCTATCTATCTATAATTATACTGCCTATTAGTCAGGTGTTGAGGAACTTTGTTTTGTTGATGCTTCAGGCCTTGATCTTCTGCAGTAAATGTTCCAAGTATTCCTCAGTTTCAGCTAGCAAGGTTGTGTTATTGGAATAATGCAAGTTATTGATGAGTCTTATTCCAATCCTGAAACCACATTCTTCTTCATAAAGTCTAGCCTCTCGAATTATCTTTTCAGAATATGGAGAAAATGTGCAACAGTGAATAAGTGAAAATAACTTTTCTGTAAACTTCCATTAAAATCACAATTAAAATTTTTTAAAAAATTAAGAAAATGTATGGAGAAAAGATACATCCCTCACTTACTTCTTTCTTGATTTTAAACCATTCAGTGTTCCTTTGTTCTGTCTGTACAACAGCTTCTTGGTCTAGATAAAAGTTTCACATGAGCACAATCAAGTGTTCTGATGTTCCCATTCTTCTCAAAGTTAGCCACACTTTGTAGTGATCCACACAGTCAAATGCCTTTGTATAGTTGAAAGAACACCAGCAGATATCCTTTTGGTATTCTTTGCCTTCAGCCAAAATCTGCCTGACATGAACGGTGTTATCCCTGGTTTCATGGTCTCTTCCGAGGGCGA